>NC_065508.1:34559192-34796072 GCF_006386435.1 Epinephelus moara | reverse complement strand
GTTACTGAAGAACTGACCATTAACTAATAGTTAGTTCCTCATTAACTACTCCTCTGAAATTTGATCATGAGTTAATGAAGAACTGACCATTAACTAATAGTTCGTTCCTCATTAGTTCCTCATTCGTTCCTCACTAGTTCCCCAGTAACTACTCTAATTTTGTGTAGCTTAGTTCTTTAGTAACTACTCATTAGTTCCTCATTAGTTACTCATTCGTTCCTCATTAGTTCATCAGTAACTACTCATTAGTTCCTCATTAGTTCCTCAGTAACTACTTGAATTTTGTGTACCTTATTGTAAAGTGTTACCAACAAATCTTTAGCCAGCAGGCACCTTAAACAATTCTTGACTTTTTTGTTCTCTGTTTGAGTTGACACAAAGGCTTTTTGAGTGTCTTTGATAGTGCTTAACTTATAAAACCCATTACTGTATTTGAGAATTAAGTTGGAAGAATACTGTGTTGCACATAAGTAAGGCTAATTGTCATATTTGCATCAGTGTTTGAGAAGCACAATATGTCTCAATTTTCAGAACATTAATTTTTGTCATATAATAAAGGCATAAGGTAAGTGATGGATCTATTTTGCTTTGTCTAAACTGTCATTATTTCTGTTGGTTATTTCCTTCTTATTGTATACTTCCTTCTACAAAAACATTGTTTTCATAGCTCCTGTGAAATACTTCCAGCACCCACAAGTCATGCGGTAAAGATTAAGGCTTTGGAATGTATTTCTGTGTAATCCTCTGGCTAGTCTGGCAGCCTTGTGTATTACTACTTCCTTTCACTTTGACGACCCCTGGGAAAATCTCTAGTCCCAGCTCACCGGCTCATTTCACAGTGACTGGAGGAAAACACTTAAAATATTGGCAGACATACAAAGACTTCAGCCCTAGAACTTTGATTAAATCAGAGGAGTTGTCTGTTACATACACTGAGCAAATGGCTGTGGTCCTTAAGCTATTAAATATTTTGAAACCAAGACTGTTAACTACCAAAGACCTGTGTGGAATTGGATTTTGTCACTATTCCTGTAAAACTGCCTTCTCTGAAGTTACAACAAAGACTAGATGGATGAAACCAAATGATAACATTGCTAGAAATCACAAGCCAGCACATGCTTCCCACTGCCATGCAACTATTGCTCATGCCAGCATGCTGTTCATAGGAAAGGTTGAAAGTACCCACACACCTGGATGTCAAACAGATTGCTAGAACCAGACTTACATTGGCTTGTAATGTAACTGCTTTCATGATTTGTCCATCAAGCAGTCCACTCAATTCAAAACACAACACATGATATGTCATTAGATCGAATAATCCACTTACAATCATGATACATATTTAGAATAGCACAAACTGATATGAGTTATAAAAACTCACCCTCATTCTGTGTTTGGGTTTGATCCATTGCTCTGTACAATAACTCAGTGTCACTGTCGAACGGGTTTTTTCTTTGCTGCAACAAAAGAGGATTGATAAATAAAACACCTGCAAAACACTGAAACATTGACTCACACAGACCTTTTAATATGTTTTTATTTCCCCAATTAGAATCCTACCTTTGTGGGAGACTGTAACATTGGTTGAGGTGTATCCTGTGGTGTTTCATATGGATTCTGGTTTTGATACCTATTAGAATAAACAAAGATGACAAGATGCTTTGACAGTTTCTGTTGCGCAACCCCAAACTTTCCACAGCTTTTCCGCAGATTAGGAAAATCTGCATGCTCAGACACGTTTTTTGGTCAATAAAATAATAATCTCCAAAACAAGGCCTGTCCTGGGTTTTGTCTCTGGAAGTGGCTGTACAAGCTGCAACAATACTTCTCATCTAACCTGTTTCTGGACAAATAATTACGGGTATACAGTTATCAAGAACAGGCAGGCAAATTCTGAAGGCAGAGCAGAATGTGTATGATAAGTCTGCTCGCTCCTCAGAAGCAATGGAAAACATGAACATGTGAGACCTGACCTTGTAAGACGATTACTATGGGGCCAATTACTAAGTATCCATTTACTGTGTGAACAACTCCACTCACTGGCAATCACACCCAAATAATCTGCTCTGCTTGTGCAGCATGTGATGGTTAAAAACAGACAGCACAAAGCCTATGTTTTGTTTATATGTAGACTTACTGTTTTCTGAATGTTCTAAGTTTGAAATGTGTACTTCAGAGATTATTTAAAGCTGCAAGAGGCAAGGCTTTTCTTTAAGTATACACTTGCTATATGTGAACCAAGATGGAGTTTTGAACTTGCTAACAATGTATAAAGAGCAAGCACTGGGTAAAATCTTGCCATTTAAAATCCCTCCGTTATTCTACTCTTCAGGATCAGTCTAGTGATATTCTTTATTGTCAACAAATCCCATATGCAGAGCCAAACCAACAATGAATGTATCCAATAGGCCTACTGTGTGTGTGTATATGAAGCCATGATATATCTGTATCATAGAGCGTCATCATCATACACCCAGAACAGTCCGGTCTCACAGAGGCACAGGAAATTGACACAAAGTTTTAAAGGTCCAGTGTGTAAGATTTACAGGGATATATTGGTAGAAATGGTATATAATATTCAGAATAATATTCATTAGTGTATAATCACCTGCAAATAAGAATTATTGTGTTTTTGTTACCTTAGAATGAGCCATTTATATCCATCCACACACAGAGCAGATCCTCTCCCACAGAGTCATGTTGTTTTACAGTAGCCCAGAACAGACAAACCAAAGACTGGCTCTACACAGGGCCATTTGCGTTTTCAAGTCAGCCTCTGAAGTTCTCCAACATGCTTGGCACACAGAAGTTTCAGTTCTGCCACCTCACTAGATGCAACAAAATCCTTCACACTAGACCTTCAATAACACATTACACGTGGTTGGCACGAAATGTCACACATTACATGCTGGCAACACATAAAAAAATTGAAGTCAATCAGGTCTTTGCAGGGCAGGTTGGAGGGGTGATGGATGGGTCAAACAAACATGAACTTTCAATGAGGAAACCCCTGTTTGTGTCTTGTGTGAAAGCAAAAGTCAACGTAGGTACATGACTTACACAGGTAGGGGAGACCGGGGATGATTGTAACACTTTTTGTTTGAGCAAGTTTAACTCAGTGGTTTTTTTTGTTAGAGCTCTTAAATTTTGATACGTGGTACCCATATTTGTCCGGTATAAATAACACACACTTTGACCTCTACTACATCATCACAGATTATGGAAATTAATGTCAAATACAAAGAGGTATATTGTTACAACGTACCCCAGTACCAGGGTGAGTTGTAACACTAGCTAGGGATGGATGTAACAATTAAATTATTTAGCTTAAAAAAGATTCACAATAGGCTAAATGTATTCAAGCACTTCAATGAATAATAAAGAAGGAACAATAAACTTGTAAGAATACAATAATTATAATATTAAAATAAATAGAAATGTATAACATAAATACAAAAAAGGTTGACGTTTGAACAGCATTTGAACAGCTGAACAATGAACACTTTCGAAGAGTAACTATTATCTGAGCAAACTAAGGCATAATACCTATAGCCTATTTTTAATCTGATTGGCAGTTGTGGCAAATGTAGATGTCCTTGCCCGGGGTGCAGGCTTCGTGGGCCCAAAATCCACACTTTTTAAGAACTGTTACAACCCTCCCCATGCCTAGCAGCCATGAAAGAGCTAACAGTTTTTAGCATTTAGCTTCAAAGCTAGCACTACTGAAACACATCAAATTAAACTAGAGAATCTACTACTTGAACCTATGTAAGTGAAACAATTGTACATACAACACAATGGACAATATGCAAAAAACAACTGTGATGAAAATGTTTGGTTTCTCACCTGAAAAACTGTTTTCTGGCTCTAGAACAGACAAATTTGGACTCAGAGACATGCGGCTTCACCAGTGAGCTCCAATTGTAAATGGGCATGGACTATGTTGATGATGTCACCACAGCTCGTTTCTAATTGGCCAAACTGAGAGTGTTACGACTATCCCTTTGTTACAACCATCCCCGGTCTCCCCTACTTATGTAACTACGCAAAGTATGTACATTTATGTCACTTAAGTCCCATATGTAAATATTTTAAGCGAAACCATGATCCTTTCCTAATGTAACCTTTTTTTTGGGTAAACCTAACCAAGTGTTTTTCTTTCCCTAAACCTAACCAAACTGCGACTGTTCTTAAGGTTGTGTCCATTTCATGTATTTCTGTGAGATTGTGTTAACCCATAAAAACTCACTACAGCACAAAATGTGTATTAATCCACTGCTGAAAGGAGTCCTTAAAATAAAACTACATATTTATGTTTGGTTTTGGTCTTTTAATGGGATTTGCTGGCAATATTGTTTTTTTTTTGAAACACACACAAACATCCTATGTAAACATTTTAAAAAAGTGGAAAAAGTTGTAAACACAGTGATGCTGAACAGTTGCTTATGTGCACATCCAGCAGATACAAAGCAACAGTAACACTTATCTAGACTTGAGCTTTTGGCCCCCTTTTGAATATAAAGGTGCTATTCACTTTTAGCTATGTTTTTGGTCTCTACCAAAGGCAAGTATCTGTGTCTGTGGCTGCTAAATGCTCTACTATGTTCAACAGCTAATCATTAACTGTGTCTGTCTGCTGTTTGGTGCTGGACAGGTAGTGTACAGCCGCTTCCCTGAAAACAGCTGCCTGCTGCTGCTGAAAGTAATGCTGATGATAGTGATGAGACAGAACTGAAACAGTAAAGCTGTAGTTTTGGGGAAATTCAAATCTCAACGCTCAAAAACACGCCAAGCAAATGTGACAATGGGTGTCCTCTGCTCGCAGACTACTTCCTGCTTTGGTTCTCTGTGCTCACCTTTGATTGCTGAGCTGCATGTGAGGCTCCTGAAGGACTCCACAGAGTACAGGTGGGACGAACACTTCTTTGTTTTCACTGCTGACAAAACTGGGCTTCTCGGGCAACACCTGGGAGAGCTCCACTGAAGCACACAACACACAGCTACTGTTAAAGAAAGTTATCCAGTCATCATAACACACATTTTTTAATATTCATTACAACATAATAATGGATTAATAACCTTTCATATTTATGTAAAAACAACCTAGTTGTAATTATAAGTCTCTATCCTGACCAGAAAAAAAAAAACATACAGCTACAAGCTACATCCCCTACAGAGCCTGCAATCATTCATGTGTAATAATTCAAGAAGTCTTTGTAAACCCATTCTTTTCTTTGCTCTGACCTTTTTTGTCTAGAATGCCCCGTGTTGATTTTGTGGATTATCACACAGCCTCATTAAAACATAATCACTTGAGGCAAAAATAGGCTGCCCCTTTTTTAGTTGAACTCCAGTGTGAGTTGCATAAGCAACCTGTAGTAGGATAAGTGCCACCTGTGGTGAATTTAACTGGTAGTTTCCTGGGCTGACCCACAACATCAGCAAGAGTCCATTCATTTGAAACTATCCCAGTAGAAAAAAAGTTGGCCAACCCAACTGTCAGAAAATGTTCGCACTGTTTCTGCAAACCAAGGATACGTTACATTCACATGTCTTATGTTAACAGTGTGGTTAATGTGGGGTTAAATTTAGGCACCCAAACCCCTTGGTTATGGTTAGGGAAGGATCATGTTTTGGCTTCAAATACCTGGTTTGAGGGCACAATTCTCGCAGAAGAAACACCAAAGTCTCTGTAAAAAACAACCACTTTTCATGCCTAAAAAAGCGCTGAAATATAGCAGTGGGTTGCTACAAAACAATCTTGTTTGGAGCCTAAAAAGCTTCTCGAAACACAGCGATGACTCACTAACACAACCAGTTTTGTTGTTTGTTGGTCTTGAACTTTGGTCTGCATTGCAAGGTGTCTAGCCTAGTTATGACACGCCACCCACCAGCCCCCCCACCTTCTGATGACAACATTTTATTATGGTGACTGGGCAGGAAAGGCTGACTGATATAAACACTGGTCTCAGATGCATATGGAAAAAGTATGTCAAGGCTTTCTGCCAGAAAGCCCCGAAGGCAGAAATCCATTAATTTTAACCCAAACCATGATCTTTTTCCTGAACCTACCCAAGTAAAGGCATTCTAGAGGCAAATTTATTCTATTACATTTGGTTTAGTGCAGGTAAGTAAAACAGTTTCAATGAGTTGAGACAAATGATGAGAAGCTGGTTAAAGCAAACAGCTGGGGTTGGAACTGTGCCTGGGATCAGTGGATGTGTCAGCTGAGTTTACGTCCCGTCAGCAGAAACTGTGTTAAAGTGAGTGTCAGGGTTTTATAACGGCAAGCCAAAACTACAGCTAATATCCATCTTATTTCTAGCCCCATGATACCTTGTGTGAATTATGGGTGCGGGAAAAGATTTTACTTAACCTCCCATAAAAAAAGATGTATTTCAAGGCATCATGCTCATTTTACAATGTTGATGCAAGAGAAAGGCAATGCAGGTGACAGAGGAAAGACTCACATATAGTCAGTGGTTTGTATGAGTGTCTCATGGAGGCCCTGATGATCTCGGAGCCATGGATACGATCCTGATGACGCAGCTGCTTGGTCTCGTAGAACCATTCTCCAGTCATGTATCTCAGCACGCTCTTGTCATTCACAGTCCTCTGTAGCTTCCTGAGTGCAGACACATTAGTGGGAAATGAATGCAATAAACATTTTCACCTAAATCTGGAATTTTTAGGTTGCAGATAAATGTACTCTCTACAGTTCTTCAGGACAGACATCAGTTTGTGCCTCTACCCAGTGCTTGAAACATGGAACAACTGATGCCAGGAACTCACTGAACACGCTGCTCCTCAGCCTTCTTCAGCTCAGCATCTCTCTTCAGCACAGCCAGGATGGTCTCCTGCTCCTCCTCCGTCAGAAAACTCAGGTCGATCATGGTGAATGCTGCCGCTGTGTCCTCAGCTGTCCACTGCTTTGAGTTTGTGTCTAGGCACTGAACATGATCACCACTTCTAACAGTTCTTCCTGAAGCTCCCAAAGGTCTTGTTCTGGTTCTTCAAGTCAGTGTCAGTTGTTAACACAAACTGTGAACTGTGCTTTATCCATTGCACTAAATGATGCTGGTTAACGCTCTCCTTATTGCATTTACTCCTCTTTTGGATGTATTTTGCTTTAGCTGGGGTTGTTTCCTGCGGCCATGTTCGACCCTTTGTAGACCAGTTTGAACCTGAAAAAAACCCAGCAAAAACCAAGAGGGGATTATAATATCTGAGATTTATACAACATACATACATCCCTCAACAGACAGCACACAGTTTTGACAATTGTTTGGTCCGTAGGCATTTAAAGGAATACTTTTCATTTTTCATGATTGTGTGTATTTTGTCAGATTATTTGAATTGGCAGGCTGATGAGAAGCAAAAAGCTAAAGCTACTTTAACAGCTAATATCTATGATAATATCTGAATCAATGTGATCGCAGTATTAAAGTGATCCATAACAACATTTTAGCTCATTTTCTAAAATTTCTAAGGATAGCCAGCTTCAGTGACTTTATAAGCCAAAAGCAGAACAACAGGCATGTCCCAGCTGTGTGCATCACGTTTTAGTGTCCCATGGAAAGAATCTCTGTTGTGTTTTGTATCATGTGCAGTGTGTTTCAGTATTTGGTTGTGTTTCGTCTTTTTGCAGCCTTTGTTTCCCTATATGTTGCTCATATGTTGTTAAATTGGTGCAGATGTTTTTTAACGGTCCAGTGTGTAGGATTTAGGAGCATCTATTGGCAGAAATGGTATATAGCTCAATATTCATAACTATATTTTCATTAGTTTCAACTGAAAATAAAATTGCTGTGTTTTTGTTACCTTTGAGTTAATACAATGTTGTACTACAGTAGCCCAGAACGCAAAAAAAAAAAAAAAACTAGATAGGGCTATACATGTTTTCATGTCTGCCACTATAGTTCTCCCACAAGTTTGGCACCATGGATATATGACGAGAAATGGATACAGCATTGGAGGCGCGGCCTCGTTCATCCCTGTGATAACTGCTCAGTGGCGCATAAACCAAAAAGTTTGACTTCCCAGGTGTAAAATAATCCAGATCTTCCACAACACTGGACCCATAGAGCAAGCACATTGGGCACTTCGCCAACCAAGCAGCTAACTTTTGCCAACAGGGCCAGCATCTTCCAGTTTAGCCCTCTGCCGACTTGAATGCTGACAAAATTTCATTGTGTTGCTCAGGATCAAATCCTGATGGTATGCTATGGGGAAAGTGTTTTTGGGTCCCATTGGCATCCTGTGATGACCTGGATGTTGTAGTTACACAGTTTGGTCACTATGTCAAACTGCCTTCAAAGTCTGACGCACTTCCTGGGGGCCTGCTCGGCACACAGGAGAAGTTTCAGATGGTTGCAATCTGCAACCTCACTGCTAGATGCATCTAAATCCTACACAATAGATGTTTTATTTGTAGTGTGTTGCACTCACAGGGCTGCCATGATAATGAGTCCACAATAAAAACATGTATTGGCGTATCCCGTTAGAGTCCGGAGCAGCAGTTTATGGCTTGATATTCAAACCACCACAACAGCTATTCACACTGTAACTACTACTCTCTTCCTCCGTCTGGCGTTCTTGTGTCTAACACACAAACAGTACCTACCTACTGTATCAGAAATCCTATCAGTGTGTGTGACAAAGATAGCATGGTAATGATACTCGCATGAAACTATCTGACAAAGAAGGATGAATGACTGTAGTGATCTTTGAGTTTGTGAGCTGTACTCCAGCCAACAGTCAAACAACTACAATACATAATACAACTTTCACACTTTCAACTCACATTTTTTCTTAATCTCAGCAGAGCTTCTGCTTTCCCTTAAAGAGAAAACAAAATCTCTCAGAGGAATGCCTGCATGTCCCAACAATGTCCATGTTCACCCACATAAGAGGCGACTGTGGGATTTTTTTCCCCTTACCCTCACTTGATTGGTTTAAAGTTCATATCAGGTTAAAACGAGCATACCTACATTTGCTAAACAGTCTCTTTACTTAAGAAAAAAGTAATGTCACTGAGCTGCTATGGAGAAAATGGGAGTTATGTAATGTGACTTTGTTGTAGAAATAGTTGTGCTTGCACTATGCTTGGCACCCATTGTTTATTCATTATCCAACTTAAGTTGTAATCGCCTCCTATTCTCGAGTACAAGGCTGCGTGGAGACTGAGCTGTAAGAAGCCCTGACTAACATGTTTTTTTTCCTGCGTAAGCTGCAGGTTTATGTGGGAGTACTTAAATTTTTTTAAACAAAGAAGAATGTTGCATGTCCAGTTTCTCTAAAAACAGAAAAGTCTTGCTGAAGGATAGATACGTTATTTCCTTGTAGGGGTAGAGATGAATCTTTTCCTTGTTAGTGTTGGACTTCCTTGAGAAAATTGAAGATTTAACAAGTGACATTGTTCTGTTGTCCAAATATATTGACTGTAAAGGGGATATTTTGACCTGCAGATGACTACTGACATGACAACAAACTAATGAACTAACTTCTGCCTGGTGTCTCCTCTGTCTCTGTAGCACCAGCTTTCAAAATTCAAAGCTGGATTCGTGACAATACCTTTTCTAACTTTTGTAGTGAACAAATACATAAAGGATTAAAAGCAATGACTAACGGTGATTTAAAAATGGTGACCATCAGGTTACTTGTTTGAAAAACAATACCAAACCTCAACCACTTAGCTCAGTTAGTCTATAGCACCTCCAATAGCTCTGTGGTCCTTTAAAGAAGATTGTGTAACTGTGTTTTCACTGTGCAGCCTGTAGGTATAAAAAGGCATTAACATAATGTAAAGAAATGTAGATATGTCTTTAGCAATCAGGTGTTCAAAAACTGTTAACAGGTAGAGTTTCCTAATTAAAAAATCTACACCCTATTCCTATAAGGACTTTTGATAAGACTAATATAATGACCTTATAGTATATTGTTACATTTGCAGTCTGCATGTTGGAGTGACACAGCCGAGAGGTTTGGCTGTTCTGATCAACATCACTGCTCAGCTGGATTTCCCTTTCCTCTGCCTTTCACTAAGTATTCCTCCCAAACTGACATTACAGTTCTCAGTCTTAACAGTGTAAGAACATAAACATGCAGAGGAAAGTGAGGTACCTCATTTACAAGAAAAGACAATACTTTCAGAGTGTGAGGTTAGAAAGCAGTCAGCTCACCTCTCGATGTTGCTCCTCGCTGGGTGAAAACCAACCTGTGACTGGATCCTGAGCTGCTGCAGGTGGGAGGAGCTGCAGAGCCACAGCAGCAGCAGGCAGCACAGAGCAGCTGGAAGAAAGGTCTCTGTACAGGTTGATTTACCAGCCTGCTCTGCTTAACACTGCAGGCTGTCTCACTGGAAATATATTATTCTTGACCTTTATACCTCAATACAGTGTTGTACACTGCTGTGATTTAACCACTGTCTGCTCTGTGCTCCTCAGCATTGTGAATAGCATTATACCATTATCCTTATCACTGAATTACATGAATAATCAATTATCACTGTAAAGTACGGTACAGACGTCTTGCTTGATTAAAAACCCCACAACATCAGTGATTAGGTAGACTGGGATTGGTTGGCACACGTTTTGCTTTCTGCTATATTTTTCTGCTCTAATTTATGTTAGTATGTTCTGACCAGCAGCAAATGAAAAGTTAAGGTCTCAGCTATAAATAAATTAATATGTTTTAATGTACACAAATATTTTCTAAACTTTAGTTAATTCGTGATGTTACGCACTTGTTCCAACCAACACCATCACTGGAGGCTCACATCACATCACTTGGTTGGCACATATTATGGGGTTGTTCTGCACAGTGTTAGAACGCTATAAACATGAAGCAACCAATACAAACAATTTAAACATTTACAGTTACAACTGTTACTATTACAGTTGGTTGGCACGTGTGCCAACTAACCCTGCCTACATTTGACCCAACTTTGTGATGACACTGGCCAGCTACCATCGCTCATCACACTATTAACTAGAGGCAACAATTTCCAATAAGTCTAACACAGTTTTATGATACCTTTTGTTCACATACTGTTTTTTATTCTGGTACTATAATACAGAAAAAAGTAACTCAGATGTTTTTTAAAAATATTTTTTGGGCGCCTGTTCGCTTTTATTTGATAAGACAGATATAGCATGAGAGGGGGAGGGAGACAGGGTAATGACATGCAGCAAAGGGCTGTGGGTTGGATTCGAATCCACAGGCTGCAGCTAAGAAAAAGCCTTTGTATGTGGGGTGCCTGCTCTCCCAGGTGAGTTAGAGGGCACCTTGTAATTTAGAAGTTTTAGAACAGTAGATGAGTGCAGGTGAGGAAAGTAAACATTTTGATGTTAAATTTTCTTTCTGGGGTGCCCAGTGGCTTACACGGTGGAGTTAGCATCCCATGCACAGGGGCAGCGTCTTTCCACAGTTCCAACCTGCAGCCCTTTATTGCATGTCGTCTCTCCTCTCCCTCTCTCCCCACCTTCACGCTTAGACTGCCCTGTCCAAAAAGGGCAAAAAGCCAAAAAAAATAAAAAATCTTTAAATATTTGTTACTGTGACCAGAAAACCAAACCCAAACTCCCCTAATTATTGTTTTTACTTTATATATCATTTTGATCACAAAATGTATACAAACTTACATACATACCTGACCCATATACAAAAAACAAAACAAAGCAAAAACAAAAAAACAACAAAAAGCCAGACTGGATAGAGATAAATACAACAATGTTTAGCCTATTACATCAACAAATATTAAAAATAGCGAAGAGTAACCAAACTTGGTGTCATGCGGTAGGGACTTCAACTAATAGATGGGAAAAGAAGGTGTCTAATTGTTGGGCCCCATAGTACTCTGCAACTAATCCTGCAAACATGCAAGGCATGTGAACATTTATGTAAACGTTGCACTCATTGGTTCTTCTCGGCCGTTTCAAAGCACTGTTGCAGAACTGCTGTATGCAATTGTCTACTGTATATGCCAATGTCGGTGTATTTTAGGTGGTCTTTGTAGTCATTTGTAGTTGCATATATAAACTTTTTTTTTGTTTTTTTCTTTGTAGTAATCTCATTGTGTGTTCTATATTGCTTGTTTTAGAGCTGTATATTTTTTATTTTTGTTCTATGATGTCTGTCTGTGACCAATGTTGCTGCCTGTCTTGGTCAGGAAACTCTTGAAAAAGAGATTTTTAATTTTTTTTTGTGGTTAAATAAAGGTTAAATAAAATACTTTTTTTTCATTTCTCTCTGTAGTTTTACATTTGTCCATTTATTCACTCCTGTTTCTTTGTTAAGGAGGCTGGAGGTACTANAAAAAGAGATTTTTAATTTTTTTTTTGTGGTTAAATAAAGGTTAAATAAAATACTTTTTTTTTCATTTCTCTCTGTAGTTTTACATTTGTCCATTTATTCACTCCTGTTTCTTTGTTAAGGAGGCTGGAGGTACTAAGCACAAACAGCAGTTAAATATTTGTATCTGGCCACACTGGAGTTTTGGTCCATCAAGCGAATAAGCAAAAAGCCAGTTTAAATAAATTCTAACTCTAGCAGAGAAAAAGACTATGTGAAAAACAAAAGACAAACTATTCTCTGTTCTCACCTGAATCTGCAGCTCTCATGATGATGCTTCCTGCTGCAGCAGGCAACTGTTTCCAGAGTGAACACTGTCAAAAGCCTCTGTACACCACCAGCCCAGCAGCAAACAGCAGACACACACAGTTAGAGACAAGCTGGTGAACACAGTGGAGCATTTAGCAGCTAAAGAGTAAGATAACAACCCCAAGAGTTGGTAAAGACAGAAACAGAGCTAAAACATTTGACTTCCTGAACTTACATTCATCATGTGGACACAAACACGACACAAAATGAATGGTACTGTTCAGCATGCATAAATAAGCTGTTGCTCATGTTTACCATGTTAAGGTGACATATCAGATGCATTTAGAACTTGTTTGCACTGCCCCCAAGTGGCCCAAACTCTATTCAGTTAATCCATTTACAAACAAATATGCACAAGTACAATAAACCACACAGAGCAGTAAGAAGACACACAAAATCCAACCAGTAGCACACAACATAAACACAGCATACCATCACAGCTATTCCATCAGCTGCACCTGTTGACCACAAGGTGGCAGAAGAGCTTAATTTTTGACTCCTCCACTGGCTGATCTAACATGCAAAGATTTCTCAAACTGATACACCCCGATTGTCTGATTGTTTGTCATATCTATCTATCTATCTATCTATCTATCTAGACCCACCCTGACAGACAGACATTAGTTTACCCAGCTTCTCACTGCTTCTTAATGAAAGACAGAGCAGTTGGTCCAGTGTGAGGCAGCATCAGAATGAGTGCTCGTTATAATCAGTGAAACCAAAGCAAACCCTGCAGCACCTCCATCATTAGGAATAGTTGTCCCTGTCTTTTCCACAGTGGTTCACAGTGACAGGGATGGATGAGGGGGATGCCACAGAACATCTGGAGGAGGCTGGACCAGACTGGCTACATCTCCACACCTCAGGACCTTTGGGTGCTGCCTGGCAGAAGAAGGAAGAACCCCACAGCATACCAATTCACTGTTTTTTCACCCAGTTCACAGGAAAGTCGGTTTCTTCACATTGTAAATGGAAATTTATTCCTGCTTTTATTCCCTATTAATCCTGTTTACGAACATGTTATCAATAATGGCTTTCAGCACATTCAGACTGGTAAATGCCTGTTGAGATATCTGAAATCAAAGCTCTTTTAAATACAAATTTTTGTATTTTGTATTGTAAATACGTCTTCATTTTCCCAGAGGAATCTGTCCAACTCATTTTGGAAGGGAAGAACTAGTCAGACAAGGTTAACTGTCTGAAGACGACTGTGAAAACGAAGGCTTCACTTCAACAGTAAGCCTTTTATTAACTTGCCAATTAATTCCATCATGAAAGTCGGTGTCTCACACAAACACACACTTGCATCTTTCTACTGCTGCATCCAAACTAAGGGGAAGTGGCAACACGACAAAGAATCTTCTTATTGCTGGTTAAGAGGCTTTGCCAAGCAGGATGTAGCGTTTATATCAAAGTCCTTCTGTGTGTGTGTTAAGTGTGTGTTGCTCATGGATGCACCTGTGGGTTCAGCAGCAGAGGCCTCCATAATGATGGAAGGTGGGACACCAGCATCCCAAAGGGTCAAGGATACTGCTTGGATCACCTGGCCGCTCAATTTCCCCTAAATCAACTTGGTTACTTCCTGAATGCTGCAATTAAAGGGAGACTCCACAAAAAAAGGTATTTATTTTCATTTAATTTGCAGCTGACGTAGCTGTGTGCAGGCCTGATGGAGCGTCATAGCCAGTCTTTTTGTTGCTAACCTCAGTAAACATGGTTATACAATTCTAGATGATATCCTAAATAATACACTTATTACACAATCAGTGTCCAAAACATAATTTTCTTTGATAGATAAATAAAGAGGCAGAGGAATGTGGAAGCTTGCACTTTATTGGAAAAATCAAACAAACAAAAATATAATCTGCAGGGACAATGCAGCAAATATGCTCAGTTAATGGATTAAGGGCCGCTTTTATGTTCAGATCATCTTTCATACCTGCACTCGCCCAGTCCTGTGATTGGCAGGAAAAGTTTTATATACACAAAGCACCGATCAACAGTGCTCTATTCTCCTGCACAACTACGCCTCTCTGGCCCCATCCACACCCCTCTGTTACTCGTCTGACCTCAACCTACACCCGATGCCTCCCTTTGCCTCCACATTGTCCTAAACGAACCCTGTGCTGGCCTATGGAAACATGATCTGAGCATGAAAGGGACCCTGCACATTCAGGTTGGAAAAAGGGCAGCCAGGAGCTTTGTTAAATGTAAGAATAAATGGCATGCCAAAAGCGTCAAAAGCATAAATGCAGATTCCTTTCCAATGCAATGCTGCCTCAATCACAAAATGTAGTGCTTTTTGCTGATGTGAAAAATGTTCCCTCGCCAAATTGGTAGAAATCGACCCCACCGATTTCACGGTGTGAATGAATTATTACGTTCATACGCATCCTCCGTGTGACCCCTCGAGCCACAGATAACTGTACAAGGCATCATGCGAGTACAGAGAATATTTAGTGCCCCAACAGCAAAACGTGTCATCTCTTTAAACTTTATATTAACTTCTTTTTTTAAAAAATTATCTCAATCACTCAAAATCCAATTCTACAATCAATCATACCTATAAACCATAACTATAAACCTGAAGACCTTCCGCAAGGAGGAGGTCAGTGACTAGTTACATTTACTTTTTTTGTCATCTTCTATGTAGGTAATCATAAATAAATACAAACAATACACAAGGAATGTCTACTGCAAACAATACATACAAAAAATAAAACAAAGATGTGTGGTATATAAAGAGTTGCAATTATGTTCCTAATTTGGGGATGTTTTAAGAAGGTAATCATGATTGATAATCAAAATAAGTGACTCTCCCAGCCTCACCTGGAGAAAGAGGAACAAAAGAAGACAAACAGTGTGTATGTGTGACAACGACTATTTCCCCCCCAGGTGCATAAACAGCGATGTTAAAAAGCTCTTCCCTCGGGTGATGTTTCTCTTAGTCCAGGATAAAGTAGGGGCTGATCCCTGTCCACATGGTTTTGAATGGCAGCACGCACTCTTCTTCTCCTTTCATGACTTAGACATGACTAGATGGGCACAATGTCCACTGTGATGCCTCTCTGAGATGGTCAGAGCCGCTCCCAGTCACCGTGATTTTATTCAAGTCTTATTTGGGCCTTTCATTCTCAGAGAGAGGTGAGTTCATTAGAAGCAAACTGCAGGTTTGCTCGTATAGTTGAATTTGTCGTGAATCATCTTCAGACGGGAAAGACCCCCCCACCCTCCTTCAGGTTACATAAACTGCATCTGGTAAGGAAAAAAAGAAAAGACAGTGTCAAGTCTTTTTTTGGAACATGGAAAACAGTTGTAGATCCAACAATGCAAGACCAGTAGCTACGGGCAAATATGATCCAAATCACAAAATGGCCAAGTGCAATATCCAAATGGTAGTAGCTGCAATTTTTTTGATGAAAGTAAATCATATCTCAGACATGAGGGAACATGCTTCTTTGGTACAGAGCCCAGCAAACAAACAAAAAATGATCATCTATTTTTTTTCCCCAGTAAAAATGAAATGCAAATATGCCCATTCCCATTGAAATTGCGATTCATATCGCAACCGCGATATTGGTCAAAAATAATCGCAATGTGATTTTTTTTGCATATCATGCAGCCCTATCAGTAGCCAGACTTCTAATGTGTTTCCAACCTAATGCTATGAACGTAAATAAATTAGCTAAAGTGTGTCAATGAGGCAAAATTAAGATGGTGTGTGAAGCTTGGACTGAAAAATAAGAGCTCCAATTCACAAGAGACTAGTCTGACAGGTCATTTTAGTTCATTTCTCTTCGAGGGTTAAAATTTGTCTGGTCTGTGCAATCACCTCATAAATCACATCAACGGACATCTTTTTCTTTTTGTTTCAGACAATGAATCAGATATTGCTGTCGACAAGGCACATTACAACAGCTTAAGTGCATACTGTTTGTCCATGGACATGGAATTCATGCCTACATCAAACTACAAATGTAATTCTCGATCTCTCGCATCTCATTATGACACTAGTCTTGAGAAAGTAGAGCTTCAGTCTCCTGCAGCGGACGAGACGTGTGTGCAGAGTGCAGAGTGCGCAAAGCAGCCAGCTGGGGAGTCACATGTGACAGCATCTCACAGGGAAGTGTTGTGACTGGCACTGAAATCAGCCATTTAATGGGCAGTTCTGCTCAAACAGAATGGAAATAAACATGCGCTTTGTTGACACACTCGGGACCTGGAGTTGCAATTACACACAGATGACGAGCTGTACCTAAAGATGCTCTATAAGAAATTCTGCAGAAAGAGCTGCGCAAAGGGGTCCTTCCCTGCTGCTCTGAGGGGGCTCAGACTGGAAGGACTGGAAGTTGTGGGTGACTGAGTCACAGAGGAGAGGATGGAAACAGCACAGGAGAGAAATGGAGAGCCAGTGATGAGAGAGCAACTCCAGAGGATAAGCTACACTACAGGTGTCTGATCAGAAAATAAAAATGATGCATTACTATTTTTTTAGCAATGCACACAATGGTAATAATGTGTGGATGTCATGCACTTGGTCACATTTTGTTTTTAATCAAACTGTTCCACCTTAGCTAAACTAAAACGTTGCAATATTTCAACCTTTTTCAAATTCTAGTGTTTCCAAACAGGTGTTTTTTGCATGAAAACAGGTGGATGGAAATGCACTTATAGAAAAATTTAGAAGTTTGCAGGGAAACGCAGTGTAAACTGTAGATTGATTAGACTGTGACATTTGACAAAAATAAACTCTTAACCTACGGGGAACCCTTGACTTGGCGTGGAGGAAAACTAAAAGCTACCAGCCAGACCAATCATTGAATAAAACATGGTCATCCAGGGCAGAACAAGTGGACCCTTGTAGATGAAGTGACTATCAGGTATTATGGAAGAACCGAACACAAACATTTATCTGCTTCAGACAGTTTGGGTCACAAAGCTCAGATGTGGAAGGAGTAGGACACTGTAGATGTAGACAGCCATTACCTGTGCACCTGGATTGGCGCCAAAGGGGTTGGCTGGCCTCATCACAGGCTGGGTGTACATCACAGTGGGCTGTGTCATCATCATGGAGCCCATGTGGGGAGGCTGATGGGAGAGATACGGATTAATGCCCTCTAAGATAGCACATGAAAGTACTAACACTCATGTTTAATGATGAAATAAATACTGTACATGTTGGTTACTTTTCAGAATATGCAGAACCCTTGAAAACTAATAATATTCTATAATAATCTTCTGTAATATAATTTTCCATACATCAAGGAAAGCTTCACATTGATGGCATAAAACGTGAACTCTTTAAACTCAGACCATAAACATGGGCGGAACTCTGGGGAGGCATAACAACGTGAACAAGTCTTGGTTCTCTTGTGCTCTATGCGAGCGTGAGTCCGTGTTTAGTTCAGTGTGCACCTGATCCACTAACTGGCCCTTATTTTAGCAAGAAATCCTAATTTTTGAAATGGTTCGCCTCTCATTCCCACGTTTTCCCCCAAACTAAAACAGTGCAGCAAACCAACACAGACTGGTAGTGAGCTGGGGAGAGAAAATCCAAAATGTAAAGTCTGTATGCAAATACAGATTATCTGAATTGATTATACCGATGTTGAATTGACAAGAATATGGTTGACATGTGATGCCTTTTTTATGTGTTTCCAGAGTTGTGTCTTTTTGCAGACACCTAAGGAGTTTTTAATATATCATATTTCTTAAAGGGAGTTTGGCGCAATATTTTTTCTAGTCTTGCAAATGGTGACACTGCAAGATCTCCAGTCCTTACACTTCTTCCATATTAGGCCTACCATAACATACTTTGAAAATACTTTTTTAAAGAATTTTTAATCGCACACTAAAAGATTTTGCATGAGAAAATCTACTCCTACTTGCATGCTAGCAGAGTCTGTGTGTGTGTGTGTGTGTGTGTGTGTGTGCGTTTGTGTTTTCGTGTGTGTGTGTGTGTTTGTGTTTTAGTGTGTGTGTGTGTGTGTGTGTGTGTGTGTGTGTGTGTGTGTGTGTGTGTGTGTGTGTGCCCCAGCTGACTTACCATTGCATATGCCATCATGCCTGTCGGTGTGGTTGCGGGGAAGGCCATGACAGATGGTGCCTGAGGTGACACAAAAGACAAGATGATTCCCTCTACAGAATCAGGACACAGCCTCACCCAACTCACATTTAACTGTTTATTATTAGATCTTAAAATCTGAGTTAGACTGCATGGTACAGTCACTTACAGTAACTACAACAACTACAGTCTCTTCTGGAATTTGTCACAAATAAAGCCTTTGGAAGAATTTATTCAATACCAATTTTAATCCATTTCATATTCAACTCCCTCTTCTTCTCTGATCGCAGTCAAATGATTTTTTTCTTAAGAGAGCAGTCACATGACAAATCTGACCTTGGTCAGACTTGTCAAGCTTGATGTTGCTTTTCACTGCTCTATTTTAAACTCAGTGCCCTGTATGTGTGCATAGTTTTCATTGCAAACCAAGAAAGCAGTTTGAATGGGAGCATGAAGGTAGACGATGGCAATATACTGCAGACTGCAAGTCAATGACAGCAGGATGCAGCCAATGTGGGGGTTAACAGTGGATAGAACCTTGAGTACATCCCTTTAAACAGTTTGCATGATGCTGATCTATTGCCTAGAACTAAAATGCAATAAATCAATGTATTTGTCCAACTAATCCATACACCACACTTAGCCATTTCAAGGTGAAAATTGCATTCTAACATTAATAAAAAAAATAAACAACTGCAATAACTTAATTTTGATAAGTAAACACCCCTTTACTGAATCATCACTTGTTCTAAACTAAAAAATGCCTTCAGGATCATACAATAACTCAACATCCGACACCTGTGTGAAATCACTACAATTCACTAGATGACATAAATAAAAACAGCTGGTTACCATGGTCCCTCTGTTTGGAAGTGCACACAAAGACAGCATTATGGGCTACAAAAACAAGTCCATGATTAAGTTGTGGAAAAGCACACATCAGGTGAGGGGCATAAAAAGATTTCCTAGCCTTTGAAGATACCTCGACTTTGTGCACTGTTAAGACCATCATTATAGAGCAGATAGTACATGGTACACTTACAGTCTACCAAAATCAGGGTGTACACCTAAACTAGATTACCAGGAGGGAAGACAGAGGCTACACAGAATGCAATGGCAGCCTTTGAGGAATACTTTGCCCATTTTCATCCAGCTGTGTATCATAACAACTGTGGGTGTGGTAAACTTCCCTTCATCTTGACAGTGCCCAGACCTCTCTGCTCTTTTGTTTCGTGTCATCCAGTGGATTTTTGCTGGCTCTAGGGCTGAGGCTTCAACTACAAATTGCACTCCTCAACTTTATATGTCCGCCACAACACGACGAGTATAGAAGTAGATTGAAAGAGAGCTGCCCCTCTCTGTCTCTCAACAGAGTGAACTCAGATCAAATGGTAAAACTAGGCAGCCCTGATCAAATATAAACCAAGATTCGGTTACTCTGTTGCATATTTCTCACCTTAAATGTTTCTAGAAACATATTTTAGCTTACAGTTTAACCCTATGGGCCCAAACGACGCAAAGTGCGTCCAAATTCACACCTGTTCTTCTCTATGGATTTTCTCCACAACGGTTCGTCATAGCGAGAAGCCACTCGTATCACGTGAAACAGTGGAACCACAGCTTTCTGACAAGAGCAAGCTGACCACTTGTCGGTAGTCCAATGTTTTCACAAGGAAAAAAATGATAAAGTTACACTAAAATTGTGTATAACAGAGCTTTCATACAGCTCTGCACACACATTACTCTTGGATGGATTACTCGCGAATGTAGGGTCGCACAGAAATGCCACACATATCACAGGAAAGCGCAGGACCAGAGCTTTCCGATGATACCACACACATCACTGTGCTGTCATCCCATCACGCTATAAATACAGATCAATTGTCTACAAAATAAAAACCTGACGAATTTCTTTACAATCCATTATACAGCTCTTGTTATCAGTCACTTCATATAGTGAGGAATATCGTATCTCACCACGTCTGTGTTTCTCCCTGTCTATCCACGTTTGTAGTCCAGCTTTCAAGATGCAAATATTTCCATATTGTCCAATATATGGTTGACACTCCATCAAACTTTGTATGACAAAGTATTTCTGCAATTTGCCTTTTGTTCCAATGATTGAAGTATTCATAAGAAGATCAGCACACTTCACGTCAGGTCAGTTCAGGTCAGGTCAAAGAGCAGCACGGAGCACAGAAAAGTAAGTCAAGATCATGTAGAAAAGAAAACGTCCAGAATTTTTTTTTACTGCAAACAAAGTGGCAAATATTATCTTGGAGGACATCATTGCACTTGGTTGACTATTTTTCTATTATCTTAGATGTAAATTGCATATGTATGTAGCTTTTACAATGACTGTGATATCAGCTTAACAGTAAAGGCAGTAAAAAAATACCCCCAAAAAGGCCTAGGGCCCAAAGGGTTAACTATAATACAAATATGTTTGTTACCAGCCGGCCACCATATTGTTTTCTGATGGGCAACTTGCATTACATCGCCCTCCCGTAGCAGTGCGTTTTGGTAGTTGTACGTTTTCTACCCCTTGAGCAAAAACAAAGGCTACAGCCCTTTTTCTGTTTTCTCTGATCATGTAGCACCAGTTTCAAGGGTATTTGTGTCCTTCTACCGCATAGACAGCTCTGTTTTACGAAGAAATAAAAAACCCCAAACCATCTTTCCAGCAGTGAAATACTTCTCTAAACGGCCAACAGTGTTTTATGGCCAACAGAGGGCAACAAGTGCATCACATTACAATCAAAGATATTGCACACATTCGACCTGTGTGAGAAGGTGGCAAGAAAAAGCTGTTTCTGAAAAAGACCCACCTAGAAGCCTGTTTGAAGTTTGGCTTTTTTGGCATAAATGCCAAATGCTACAATGAGTAAAAAAAAACAATGCCAACCATCACCAAAAATACCATCCCGACTGTGAAAGACGCTGGTGGGAGCATAATGTTGTGGGGATGTTTTCCTATACAAAGAGACTGGGGAACGTCACAAAATTGAAGGAAGGATGGACAGATCAGAAGACAGGAAGATTCTGGAGAAGAACCTGAGGAAGTCTGCAAAAAGTCTGAAAATGGGTCATGCATTCATATTCCAACAGGACAATGACCCAGAGAACGAGGCCAAAACTACCATGCAGCTTGCAAAGAACAAGGTGGATGTTCTGGAATGGTCAAGTCAAAGCACTGACCTAAATACCAATAAAAAAAACTCTGGAAAGACTTGTAGGTTGGTGTACATCAGTGAAAACCAACAAACCTCCCTCTTCCAGCTAAGACCGTTCTGCAGTGAGTGGGGCAAGATCTACAAATCCCTGTGTGCCAACCCTGTGCAGAGCTACCCAAAAAGACTGGTTGCTGAAGTTCAGGGCTGGTTATCGTTCAAAAATTACAATACCAGTACCAGTGATACCATATCAACAGAGAACTCCATTCAATACCCATAATGCAAATGGATGGAGTGTACTATAGCAGTACTTTTGAATGTTTTGGTGGCATCTCGGCACATTGAACTGCCAACTCTGCCAATACACCATGCTCACAGATTGTATAGGTTGTAACTGCTGCTGCTGCAGGAGTGTGAGCTCTGTGCTGGAGACAGTTGTGAGAGTCCACCTGGCTGCACACACACAGTGATGGGGCTGACTGTTGGTAGTCAAGCCGTTTCCATGTCGGTCTGAGTTTGTGGGGACTGTTGGATGTTAGCCACCATTGCTGCGTTAGCTCCTGCACTCTTAGGAAATTGAGACATTTCAGTTTTGTTCATTAAATGCACACTTTACTTTTTCCAAATTACAATGATTTCACTGCATTCATATGGTATCTTGTTTACTTCGGGTCCCACTTCACAGTATGAAGGGATTGAGGGTGCTGTGTCCAAAAAGCACCTATTTGATCAATAACACTATAAACATGTTTCACATTTAGTGTTAAATCCAAAACATGAAGGTGGACAGAGACTAAAAAACAGCATTCACGCCACGAGACACAAACTTTCTACTGAAAACATCTAAAATACTACCACAAAACTGCATTTAAACCAGTCTTTAAGGGTTTCTAGTCTTATCAGAGCTGTTATTTTTAACAAGAGAATAACAGACCGAAGTAAAGGAAAGCCAATAGAAGAGTGTGTTGAGTCCTGGGGGCAGAAGTTGGTTGCTAGCAGGTGCTCGTCGTGGAAAGAGATTAGAGAGAAACAAGTACAGACCCTTTCCTTTTCCTTGCTTCCCCAGCAGCCCCTGCAGTGATAACAAACCCAGATTTGTCTAACGCCCAGCCCTCTCGGGAAGGATACATTTCATTAACTATTCAGTCATTGGCGAGGGAGGCACAAGTGAGTCAGACATGACGCTGGTGCCAAAATTGCTGCTTTCATCACAGACTGTGCTTGTTTCATTGCACCGAGAGCTCTCCTTCAGAATTCCTCCTCGCTGACAATGTTTGGTTTGTTTCAGGGACATCTCACTCAATGTTCCTCAGATAGTTAGTAATGACATGATAAGGCTCGGTTTTTGCATCACGCTACTGGTTATCCTTTAACGACTGATGGATGTTGTGTGTTTCTGCCTCTTAGTGAATCAGCTTCTTTCAAGTCACAAACTCTTTCTTTCTGGCTTCATCAGAGAACACTCATCAGCTTTTGATCATCCTCTGACATTTAGCCACATCATCTATAACTCATGTGTGCTTTGAGCATGATCACAAGCACTGAGGCTACAGTTAGAAGGTGTTCTGCAGATTACTGTCAGAAGCTCTTTTTGAACATTTGACCAAAGTGAGATTGTAGCTTGAATGTTTAATACGGAAACACTAAACTCCAAAAAGCACGATGAAACACAAGTGATAGAAGGTAGAGAGAATGACAGGAGACACAGGCTGCCGTTACTTTGTGAGTGTAGATCTCATGTCTGAGGCTTGTCATTTCCCACATTAGGAGGAAGTTATAGACTCTACTCAGGATATGAAAATGTTGCATGACGAATCATGGCCACACAAAAGATTATCAGGGTTTCCCTTACATGCAGTGCATGCAACACAGTCCTTTGTCCATGTTGGTCAATAAAGGTGTCAGAGGTGTCAGGTGCATTTACAATTTCTTTACTGATAATTTTGGACCTCATGTGGCTACATTTTTGTGGGTTGGTCCTGATTGCAACAATCATTTAATTACTTTGACTGGCAACGTCTCCAATAACTCAAAATGTTGATTTTGAAAAACATCTAAGATGCAGGAGAAAACAGAAAATATAACAGCACAATAAAAGCACACAGTCTGAAATCAGTCTACAGGCATGTTAAACAGTAAGGGAAAGTGAAAAATAAGCCAAAGCTCCAGACCCACTTAAACTGTCATTTTAACAACCAAAGTCACTCAACACTGTAAACCGGCAAGTCAGCAAGAAAAGAGCTGGCAGGGACAGCTTGCCTGGGCATTTCTTGGCAAACAGAAAACAGAGACTTTAAATTACAGTAACCAAAGCTAAACACAGCTCCACTGAGCCCCTCTGCCCATGACTAGGTTGTCCACACAGGAACGGTGGGCTGATGTTGGAGCCCAGGCTGCTGTCTGCTGTGGCTGCAGTGTTATTCCAATACTGACATGCTATGGCTGCTACTGGTGGCATGGCCTCTGGACAGAGTGGTGCTGCTGAAGATGAATATCAACCACTGCATGTCAATGTTGGTCAGAGAGTTTTAACCAATTTCAGCCATTTCTCAATCACAATAATAACAAAAGATGGACTTCGATGACATTGTGAAGTAACGTAGGGTCATTTATTGCAAATGAAAATCTATTTGACGTGACTCCGGCAGAAATCACGTTTACAGGGAGGAAATGTATGAAAGTTTTATTCACATTATCTTTAGCCACGTTACATCATATCATTCTAATTAAATAGCCCGATAGTCAGTCATGTTAGTCAGTCATTTACCATTACTATTAGATGAGTCGACCATACCATGCCATCAGTTGGCATTGGCAATGGCATTTAAGGTGCATTATTACCCTGTATGGGCGGTTTAATAATATTGAAGATTTATCATATCTCTATCTAGGAAAGTTGTATTGAGATAACTACTGTTATCGTTTTATCAGCCTGCCCTAGCTGAGTGCTGCACATTTGGGTCAGTTTTGGGTAAAACACTTCAGCCACTCGTCACTGTCACTTTTTACCCAGCCGTCTAATTACAGTGTAAGAGGGGTGGTACAAATACCACAAAGACCAACTGTTACATTGCTGAACAACAACAACGGAGGCAAAATCAATAATGAACCCACACAGACCGGCAGTTCATTCCTCTCTCCCTCTAAGCGTAAGCCTTCCCTTCATCCAGAGCAAGTACTCTACCTTGTGCCGATATTTTTACTCCCATGGATGAAAGTATAACAAAGCAATCACAGCCTCTCAGCTGAAAACTAGGATTAGCGCCTTGCAGTTGTATGCCTCTGCGCACCGTAAAGTTGCACTTATAGGTTACATTCATGTCTGTGTAAACATGTAAAGCCTCACACACATCTTCCCCCCAGCAGCACAGAAGACACATACAATCAGCTTTGACCTGTGACCTCCAAAATCTAATCAGTTCATTGTTGAGTCCAGTGGCATTTGTGCCAAATTTGAAGAAATTCCCTCGAGGTGTGCTTAAGATATTGTGTTTACAAGAAAGAGACAGATTCAAGGTCAAAGTGACCTTGACCTTTCACCACCAAAATCTTATCAGTTCATCATTGAGTCCAAGTGAAGGTTTGTGCCAAATTTGAAAAAAACAAAAACAAAACAATACATAACAACAATGTATCTAATCTAACCATAATGCTTATTTACAAAGCACTAAAATCAGGATAAATTAAGTAAAGCAACAAAAAATGGCCCCCGCAGGGAGAATTCCTGCACAGTGACAGCCCTACTGACGCTGCCATATTTTTAGAACTTACAGGACTATAGAGGAGAGCCACTGCTATAAAAAGGTAGCTAAAAACTTGTTTATGCCCAACTGATCTGCTTTACAGGCGTTTCCTGGTTATCAGATATGCACAGATAGGTAAGAGCCCTACCATGGTTGCAGGGTTCCAGGTGGTAGAAGGAGCTGTCTTGGGTTGCCAGTTGGTTCCGCCTGTCAGCTTCTTCTCGCCAGGCTGACTCCAGTGAAGATCACTACAGAGATCAAGTAAAAATGTTAGTCGTGTTTAGTATGCACCATCAGGGATATGGAGTTAAATATTACTTGAGTGCACTTACTTCTTTGTTGTGCCGTTGCCAATTCCCAGATCTAAAGAGGACAGAAGCAATGGAAAGAATGCACAGTCATGAAAACAACACACCTACTTCACACAAGGCATGATGTTTAAATTTTAATGTTTTTGTTTATTTCCATGCTATCATTTTGTAATTGTCTATGCTCCTCTACTACTACTGTTTGGTACAAACTTCACCTCATCCAATCTGTTTATAACACTGTTAGTTCTATTTATTAATTGTTTGCAGTCATGGTTGCAAAAAAAAAGGGAGACTTACTTCCGACAAGATTGGCCAGCGACGAGTCCAGGTCATTGGATACCAGTTTGTGGGACTGTTGGCCGTTCAGGGTCATGCCCTGACTGGGTGAGGATGCCACTGTGGGTTTGAGGATGCCACCTAAAACATCTTAATCAAAAGGGGACGAGACAAAGGGAGAGGGGTCCAAAAGAAGTGAAGACAATACAACAGACAACAACAAAACAACACACGAAGACAAACGCAAACAAAAAAATGCACACACATGGACAGAGAGAGCATGTTGAGCGTGGACGAGGCAGGAAGCAGGGCTCACAGAAAAAAAACTCATCAAGCCAAGACTGTGTGAGAGAAGTGTGTGTTGAGTCAACTCACCCAGTCATGCATATGCCATGCAAAAAAGCCAAGGCCCCAGAGAGTGTGTTTAACCCCAGGGAGAAGAGAAAAATATGGAGTGAGATTGTGAACAGCCCAGAACCCAGTGAAGGTGTACAAACAGTATGTGCGTAAGAGATTCGAGGTGCCAAATGTGGCAATTTACTCTTGCCAAATTGATGATGATATGTTGGTTTAATTACCATACACTAAGAAGCAAAGGGTGAAATAGTCATTAACATCAATCACACTCCAGTTGTACTGTTAGTGACAGTGTTCATCAAAATTAAGACCAATTTCTCATTAATCACAATTTATGTGATTTTCTCAAAAAATCTGTCCCAGTGGCACACAATGTTAAATGCAGCGTAGAGCCCATTACAGGCTGCCAATGTTTCAAGTAATGGGCTCATTTGTTTGCAATTACACCAATGTCTATCTTAAGTGATATTTAGATTTTAAATACCACACACAACAGATTAATAACTCTAAAACCTAAAATTCCAGTCACAGGTAAAACAAAAATTCTGAAGTGAATAGTTCTATAAATGGGGTGCTTGTTTTCTCATTGTAAATTACAATAGACAACAAATAATCTAAAAACGAGTCCCTCACAGGTGAAATGATTTCTACAGCCTCACAACACACAATAACACGACATATTTTGCTGCATGCTAAAAATAAATGTTCTGATGAGATGGCTGAAGCACAATTGAGCGGATATTCAAAGATAAGAAGTTCCGATGATTGCTATCTTTGATGTGCTTCGCAGGATACGTCAGAAAGGGCCAACGCCCAACTATGTCATTGTCTTATGAAAATATATTGTGCAGTGTAAAATCAATTTCATGGTCAGATTATGTCTTTTTAAAGGAACAGTACATAAGATTAGGAGGATTTAGTGGCGTCTAGCAGTGAGGACGACAGACTGCAACTAGCTCAAACTTCTGCCAGCTAGAATTCCTTCAGTGTTCTTTATTCAGGAGGTTTTTGAGCCGAATTATCTACAAAGGTCTCTACAGTACCTTTCTAAAACAAACAGACCCAGTGATTTAAATTGGTAAAAATACTAAATAAAGCAGTTTTATGTTACAAGTCAGTGTTTTTACAGCACTCTTCATTGCAGATGGGCATCTAACTACAGTGGTCAATGCAAAAATGCAAAAACACGAATGGCCCTATCTGGAGCCATGTGTTTGGTTTGTCTGTTTTGGGTTACTGTAGAAACATGGTGGCGAACATGGCAATCTCCATAGAAGAGGAACCACTCCTTACGTAGATATAAACAACTCATTCTAGGGTAACAAAAACACAACGATTCTTATTTTCAGGTGATTATACAATAAATAAAATATACCAATTATATTATGTTCCCTTGCTGCCAATATACCCCCCTCAAACCTACACACTGGACCTTTAGGAAGTTCTCACAGAACCAGTGAGTCTTGACGTAGTACGCTGTGTGGGTTAAAATTGTTAGTGTGTATATACCATATGCAGATGCTGTGTGCTATTTGTTCTCCGCATGTTAACAAAGGAGAAATGGGCAATCATCTCAATAATCAGTCAAATCACCCAATCAGTAAAACATTTTGAATATGCTCCGAACATTCATAGTCCACAAAAACCACAAACTGACAAACAAATCAAAGTCCAGCTCTTTGATTTTCCTCAACATGAGCCACTGAACATGCAATCTGTCACCCAAACCTTCAGGTGGCAGCAGAGTACGAGGTCCGCTGGCTCCAAAAGGCCAATGGGAAGACAGAAAAATATCAGTGTATGTTGGACTGAAAGACTTACCTGTAGATTCTATGTTGTTGGCATTGGTGTTGTTGCCAAATACTGAGTCAAAGTCAACGTTAAGGCCTCGAGAGTTCTGTGGCTGCTGGGGAGTTGGGGAGGCTGTAAACCCTGTTGAGACAACAAGAAAGTTAACTGTCTGTATCCAAATATTGACACCACAATACCTCTGTTCCTCCCAACACAACCACAAATTAGTAGAAAACTATCTGGAAGATTCCAAATACCAACCACCGTTTCCAGTCTAAAAGTATTTCACAAGAGTATTTGGGAAAACCGCATAACTACTTGACTTACTGTAGTAATCATGTGCTACTCTACCAATGCTATTCCACCCTACCAACAATGTAGTTGAGTATTAAGTGTAAAAGAGATCAGATGATGTCATGCTATACCTTCAGTTTCTCCATCTCCTTTATATTAGGCCTAAGCACCAAGCAGCCACATCAGATGGTGAAAGATAAAGCTTACATGCAAGTGTCAAAAACTACAGTTCCTCTAATGGCCACTTGAGGCTGGCTCCAGGAACGAGTCAATCCCTTACGACATCAATGTTAAAATGCCAAAATTGACAGAAGATATAAACATGTTTACAGCCTAGTATAGATGGTTTTGGTCTCTATAGCTGATTTCCCCATTCATAACAACTGTAGCTGTAGGATGAATTTTTATACAACTATAACTTTTATGTGATTGAAAACTGAATATTTTGGGGGTTTGAGCTGCTGATAGACAAAATAAGACATTTAAAATTTTAAAGATGGGCCTTGGACTTCAAGAAATTGTGATGGGCAATTTTCACTATTTTCCAACATGTTATAAATGATTAATTTTGAAAATAATTATTAGGTGTGCCTTTAAGGATTAACTATCTGTGTTCAGATCACTCAGTTTTCCCCCCCGAGATCAAACTCTGTTGTTGCTTTGCTGTAAAAACCTCAAATATCCATGTGGACATTTTTCCAGGAGATTAAGAAAAAATACAACACAAAATAACAAAAGTAAGGTACATCTGGTGCATTAGGTGAGATTCCCGAGTAGGACTCGTAACACCTTGATCCACCTGGGAATACCTACCTCTGAATAGACCAGCTACAGCAGGGGGCTCAGATTGGAAGAGTGGAGTAGTGTTGTAAAGGCTTGGCCCACAGAAGGAGTCTGACACACAACAGCAGCAGCAGACAGGCAAAGAACCAGGCGGAGAAAGAAGAGGGAGGAAGAAGGGAGAAGATTATGAAGATATGAGACCAGAAAAAAATCCAGCAGTGAGAGAGCAGCAAGGAAGCCAAGCAACTGTGGGAATGGCTTTTTAACAGAGGAAAAACAAAGATCAGGATTTGCGGGACAAAAGCGGAGGAAGCCGACACTTATCACATGGCTAGACTAAATACAGGGGAAAATTCAGGGCAGTGCATAACTGATGGCTAACCACAAAACAATGCAGGCTCACAACCATTGGCTTGTAGGAAGCAGGGAGGGAGAGAGGCGGCATGTTCAGCAGGAATGCTCTGTGCAACACTCTGACATCTCCGAGAGACACCGTGTCAGTCTAGTTCTACTCATGACAATTCACATATGTTACAAAACAGCTCATCTCCCATGTCAGCAATCTAGCAGCCAGACAGTCGTCTGTACCTGTGATAAATGTCTCTATCTGCGCAGCAGTGTCAAGATCAGACGCCAGGGAAGAGTTTGAGTCAAAAAAGGGATTGTAATGATCTGGGGAAAGACAAACAGTCTGCTTATAAAGATGGACATTCATGCAACAGAGTTATGGCCTTTGAAATACAAACACAAACACAGAAAGGAAATAAAAGATACGACAGCCTTAATCAAAGAGAGTTAAGAGCTGAGAAAACAAACATTAGAAACTTAGCCTGATTGTGGAAGGAAACAAATATTTGGTGCGGGGCAGCTTGCCAGATCTTTGATAACAGTGAGATAAGACTAAAAAAATGCTCTGACCAATGACCCTAAACCACTTCAGGCATTTCCTCCCTTTCTTTCCCTACCGCTCTGAAATGCACTATGTATTCACTACATTTCTTTTTTTAATCACACTGTATCATAAGCCAGGGTGACGTTATGAGACTAGTTACATGAGTAAAACACATCAACATGTGGTGTGGACAGAAAATAAAATCTAGACTGTAAAAGAAAAGACAAGATGCAGCAAAACTATCCCACCAAACACTTCATGGCTAGGTGTCCTAGAGGACAGACTGCCAGCGTCTGAGGACGCCGTGGACAGCTGGACAGCATCGACAACAGGTAGTGTGAGGAAAGGGTTTGAGTTTGGAATGGATTCCTCCACAGCTTCTGCAGCAGAGGTGAAAGGATCTGAGTGGGCAGACAGGGAGAAAAGGAAGACAAGAAAAAAAGAAGAAACAGACAGATTATGGTGGAGAGGAGGGTGAGAAAACTGAAAAGTTAAAAAGGTGCATGCAAGATGATGTGCAGGGGAAAATGTCAGTGATGCAGGTGAGAAGAATTACAACAGTGGTTAAGATACAGCGACAGGCTGATATCATGCACAGCTTTCATTGGCCCAAACTTCAGATCTGACGACCAGCTTTATCAAGACTGCTTTAAGCAGTCCACAGGTTAAGGGTCTTCATTATCAGAACGGTCAGAGTCCAGCACCAGGGCTGATATCCAAAGACATTTGTGCTTACAATTAAACAGCTGTATATGATGTCTGTATTCAGAATGAGTGTCTATTTTGGGAATCTTGGCTAACCTGTTTGTGACAAAATACAGTAAGCGCAAACAGGAACAAGGCAATCATATGGTAACACCTACAGGAACTGTAATTATTTAACACTGTCAAGTCCATTTACTACCAAGCTCTTAAACACATACTTATTACCTCGGGCTACATTCACAATGTTGACGTTTCTCAGGCATGAATTAGCAAAAATCAAATGTGCCTTAAAAGGTCCAGAATGTAGGATTTAGGGAGATACTTTGGCAGAAATGATACTTAATAGTCATAACTGTGTTTTCTTTAGTGTATGATCACACGGACCTAAGAACTGTTATGTTTTTATTACCTTACATAGATGGGACATGCCCACAGCAGAGAGCATCCAGCTCAACTAAAGCTGCTATGCTGAATGCGGAAACCACAATTGCCTGCATGGACATCACACAACTCTTCTCTATTCTTACATGAGTGGTTTATTTATTCTTCCATGCGTGTGGCTAAGCGGTCATCCGACAGGTAACATTCAAATAAAACAATAGAATGCACCTGTAGTTAGAATAGTCAAGTTAATTACTTCAGAATGAGTTAATAAAGCATATACGTGTTCAAACACTGTATGACCAACTGCATTATCACTTGGCAAAATAAATACACAGACAGTGAAGTTGGCACCAACCAAACGCCACAAAGGTTGAGTCTGTGTAGTAGACTGAGTACATTACATTGTTTCTACAGTAGCCCAGAATGGACAAACCAATCACTGGCTCAGGATAGGGCCATTTGTGTTTTCAGGTTGGCCACTGTAGTTTTACTACACCCATGGCACATAGAAGTTTCAGTGTGATGCAATCTACAACCTCACCACTAGGTGCCACTAAATACTACATACTAGACCTTTAATACTTATTTTGGAAAAGCTTTTTCCAATACAATAAAAGCAAAAATTACTTGAAATGAATGAGCATGCTATGTCGCCTTATATTAAATAAAGTAATAAACCATGAGAGGCCGTGGTTTATAGTGATTTTAGAATAGCTGAGGAGCTTTGTTGGGCATAATGTGGAGTGGCTGTGGCTCAGGAAGTAGAACAGGTCATCCATGAATCAGAAGATCAGCAGTTCAACCCCTGGCTCCTCCAATCGTCATGTCGAACTATCCTTGGGCAAGATGCCAAAACCACAAATTGCTCCCCACTGGTGTGAGTGGGTATCAATGTTTAACTGATGAGCAGGTGGCACCCTGTATGGTGACCTCAGCCACCACTGTGTGAATGGGTGAATGTGGCATGTATTGTAAAGTGCTTTGAGTGGTCAGAAGACTAGAGGGGCGCTATATAAATGCAAGTCCATTTCCATTTACCAACCCATTCACATATACATGATGACCTGAGAATATAAATCTAGTACACGTTCAACAGATTTAATTACTTATTGTGCCTGATAAATAGTGATGTAACAATGTTTGCAGCCAAGGTTTGTAAAATATCTGTTCACCTCCACCTCCAGGGCAGTCACGCCTGCTGCCATTTGCATGAGTAATGAGGACATTGTGTTTGTAGAGCCAGAAGTTGATGTTTTACAGAAAAAGCAAGACACGAACCACAGTTCAAAATACATGGCCAACACCGCACAATAAAAGACATTTTAAAAGGATACACTCAGTAATACCCATGTTTTATTCTCTCCCTTTGTGTTTAATTCTGTTGTTCTATATCTAACCAAAATGTATGTCTGTCAGTCTGTCCTTTGATTTTCTTAACAACCACGCGTCTGATCGACTTCATTCTTGGTGGGTGTATTGCTGAGAACCCAAGGAAGTGCAGTGTCAAGTGGGAGCTCTTAACATCTACAGGACATGTTTATTAGTAGTGTGTGATTCACACTCCATGAAGTGTACTGAGTGAGAACCCCTATTAACTGTTACAACCACCAAACGGCATGCTGGGTACAGCTCACTCACTGTGGCTTACTACAGTACATTCAAAAACAGATGAAGAAAGAGAGACCAGAAAGACTGGAGATGTTACACTGTAGCAAACTCAAACATTACAAGCATCAGTGATGTAACTTAGGAACTCAAGCTTTTGTTACTAAAAATAGCCTGGTCCTAAATAGCTATCTGTTAGCAAATGAAGTGTGTAGTCTAGCACTGCTAGGGGACACAACCATGTCATGGCAGGTGTATTGCACAGGACCCAGGGAAGTGCAGTGTTGAGTGTGAGGTTGTTTGGACGGGTGGGTTTTTCAAAAAAAGCTGAAAGGAGCAATACTGGAGGTCAAGCAATCAGCCCGTTCCAAACAGGCATGTTTTGAACAGGCACTGCAATAATACAATATTTAATTTGAATTATCATACATCAACCTCAATCCTTCTTTTTCACAAAAGGTATATAAATTCTAAGGAATCATACCACTAAATGTGTGTACTGTGGGGAGTGTCTGAAAGATGCCTGTGTGCTACTGAGTATGTGTCATGTATGTGTGCTTGGAAATGTGGTAGCAGTGTAGTGACGTATTGTGAAGAAGGGTGAAGCTCTCACCTCCCCATGTGTTGGTGGTGGAGAGAGGCAGCGCCTGCTGGAAAGCCGGCTGCAGGTCCAGCAGTTCATTGGCTGCCTTAGAGGTGCTAGAGGGTATGCAGCAACACAAGGACATGGAGGATAAATCAGTCACTCATTAAGAAAAAACACATTAGGTTCAACATAAGGTTGCTATTAGAAGTAAAAAAAGTATGACAGCAGTTTCATCCTAAGTAATGCAGGGTTGACACACAGATATATTCTTCATTCTTATTTCTGTGTACAAATTTGGATGTTTAAAACATTGACAGTGTTATGTTAGCATGTTATGTTGCCCCTTTTTGCATAAGTACTTTTAATACATTTTCTTGCGCTCCATCTAATGTTGTCAGCACTGCTGCTGCTGCAGCGCCCCAGTTTCTGTCCAGGGATCAAAGTTTCATCTAATCTTAGAGAACTCAGAACCTGTGAAATCACTGTGAAATGTTTTAGCCATCTACTTGGATTTAGGTAGTAATTCCACCTCAGGTCATTAAAATCAATTGACTAACCTATTAGCTGTAAAGGCACAACTTAGTAATTCTTTTTTTTTGTCTTCAACGTCCCAGACTTAATTTATGGAGTTCACTGAACAAAATGATCTGATCTCTTTTTTTTTTTTTACCTTTAATTCTGATATATCTGCAAAAGAAAATCTGGTCTCAGTTTAAATGAAAAACCTGTGGCCTCACCTGTTGGTGGAGCTGGGGGTGGAGAAGAGGTCAATGGCAGGTGCTGAGTTGATGGTCCCGCCCACCGTGGAGACAGGGGAGGAGTCTGTGGTCGCTGCAGCAGGATTCTTCTGGAGCTCCTTCAGACGCTGCTCCTTCGATAATTAGGAGAATATTGTTAGCAACACAGTTTTTGTTGAGTATTTAGCTTTAATCTGGCAGCTCATGGCAACGCTACTGTAGTTTTGATTAGTTCTTATTTTTATTCTCATAATTTCTGTTTTCAATTCTCTGAATTAGTGTACAGAGTGGATTTGCTCACTTCAGTTAAGTTTTTTTTTTTAATGTTTACTTTTAGTTTTTATTAGTTTCTAAACCACCTAAACCATGGGAATGCCCTTATACTCTATAGTCTATAGTTGGCTATGCATTTGATATAACCACTGTATGGGAATTCTTCTGACTACAACAAACAGAAAAAGGTACAGAAAAAAAGCCTGCAGGCCTGAGGTGCACTAAGCTGAAAGAAGTGAAGGTGAGTGAAGAAAGAAAATGCACCTTTAGTGCTTTTAGGCGAGATTGCTCTTCCTCCAGGGCTGCCTGTTTTTCCCTTTCGTCCACTTTGGTGAAAGATATGCCTGTGTTGGCCAGGGAGGAGACCGCATTGGAGAGGGTGCTAGCCCTGAATCAAAGGACAGATACAGAAAATAGCAACAAACCAAAAATCAGTTCAGTGTCATCAAAAAACTCCCCAATACCAGTGAGATTTGCCCAAATTGACTTTAACAACTGGAGTTTGGTACCCTTTGCTTTACTTCTCTGTGATGTCAAAGCTGACTTGTTTCTACTGTGTTCTGAATGGTGACACATAAATAAATAGTTTTACTCTGAAGAAAGTTCATCTTTCCATCTTCCATGCTGAAAAAAACCTTCAAAATCAGTCCAATGCTATCAAGTTGCTAAAGCAAACACGAGCCTTAGCGCTGAGCTTGGATGGCAGGGAGCTAGATGAAGTGAAACAGACCTACCTGCTGGCTGCTGTGGAGTCTTTGACTTTCTTTCCCTCTAAAGAGGCCAAGTGCTGCTCCAGGGCATCAAGCAGGCTACTGGGGGCCTAGTGTGAATGTCATTGACACACATTTAGTTTCAAAGACTGAGAAACGCCTAATACAAGATGTCCTCTTGAAGAGGAAGAAGAAAAAAAACACCGAAGCATGCCAAGTTATTGCCAAGAGTCCACAAACGGAGACAAACAGAGTCCACAAATAGTCAGAGACAGAGAGAGAAAAGGTTCAGATACTTACACAAACTGTAAACTGAAAATGGAGAGATAGAAGGAAGGGAAAATACAGAAAATAAAGGTGGCAACAGTCAAGATATTATTAAGAAAACCTTTGGGAGAAAGCTCTCCAATTCTGGCTTATCTGCTACAGTTACAAAGTTCTACTTAATACATAATGAACAACAGACCCTTCAAATAAGTGTATGTTGTGCATAATGCACCAGCTCAGCGGGCAACTGGTCTACATAAGCTGGACCTATCATATCCCAAACTAAAACCCTTGATTCACACCTTTATTTGCTGTACAACGTGCAAGGTCAGGAGTGAGTGAGTTGGAAGGTGTTTGTAAGTGCAATAGTGGGCACATGCATTGCCTGCCTAGCGTGCACAGCACTTGGTGTTAAAACTTGTTAGGCTGGAAGCTGCAGGGGTTAGCAGCCTGTGAAAGGACAAGAATAGCCACATTTTGCAAGTTCATATTATGGAGGTCACTAAAGCACTTGAGCACACATGATGACCCACAGAATATGCACCCAAAGCTTGCAAATACACCTAGACTTATTATGGTATGTCAATATACTAAAACACCGAAATCAAAGGCTGCATGACAGTGTTTCCTCAAAAAGTACAGCAGTTTACATCTTACCACCACAAGTTTATACAATAATGCTGAGTTCTGCTTATTGCTTATTTGGTGAACTGACCCTTTAACATATCAATAATACCTTCAGTATTTTGCTGATACTAGCACATCATATAGAGGACAGGCAGCAGATATATTTACTGCTTACTCAGATGAGACTCAGAGTCATTTAAAGCAGGTACTCCTGCACAGTGACAGTATGTAAGACAGCCATTATTCCATTAGATTTGCTACAAATCTTTTTGTTACAAAGTATATTCTAGCAATAGAATAATACATAATACATAATATTGCTTCCCCCATCGACCATTCTCCCTGTTTGAGTTAAGCAAAGCCAGCACATAGGTGAGGAGCGTAAAGTCACGGCAGGTTATTCAAAGAAACTACAAAGATGCCAAGTGGTTATCTTTAGACTGAGCATCTCAGCTTACCTGAGACAGATCTGGGATGTCCCCTCGATCAATTCCGACCTGCTGCAGGATGAGAAAAAACACCATCAGAATTGGACTGGCAAACATAGCCAACCCATCCAAATGATCCCAAGCCCCTCTGTAACACCCGACAGGCTTGTCTGGGTTCCTGACTTACCTCTGCAACTTTGAGGAACTCTGAGATTCTTGTCATTCGTGTAAGGAATTTCTTGTAGATGTCAAGGCCTTCTTTGCACTGGACTTTCTTCATGTCAAAGTATTTCTCTGTTAACAGAACAAGAAAATAAGCTTGATTAGAAGATTGACGGAAACAATCATCATTTATGGTGTTTTGTCTATTACTTTGGCATTCTGAAGTTTATATTTTCCAAATTAAATGTATAGTCTTATGGGGATAGTAGATCCTGAGGGTATATACATAAAACTATTATGTCTCAGCAGATACTGATATATGCTTGCAAAATCCAAAGGGAAAAGGAAAGGTGACTGGAAACTATGAAAACAAATCATTATTCACACTAATGTGTTTGGAGATTTGCATAGTAAATACTGAAGTTCCATCATATGATCATGAACACTGGGGACTACTATACAATTAAAGTTACTATTCAAACTGCCCTGTTGCAGCAGTCTTTCCTGTTTCACAGTGTGCAAACTTACTTACTGACACCTTTTTTTTTTTTAAATCAACAAGGAGGTGAAACTGTGATGGACTGCCTTGGTAAAAGCTGAGCAGTGCATGCTCATCTCACTAAAGCAGGAGAAAAAGAACTTTGCCATGTATTCATTTATGGGTCAGAAAAGAATTCATGAAGTCTGCTGGGAAACAGTTTGTGACAGCCCCTTAAACTTTCTTTGAAATAAGCTCATTACAGGCCTGCGGTTCCAGGAAGCCATCAGTTTTTCAGTCCTCCATTTTTCTGTTAATTTTAAGACTTACATGATCTTTAAAAGACTGCTGACGAACATTGTAAGGACGTCTGCAGTAATTCATTAAGCCGTTCGCCCCATGGCCTCTGTGCCTCCTCATCTGATTAGGGCTGGACAGAATGGCATTTTTTGGGCTCTGGAGCTTTGGTTGTAATCAACAGTGAATATTCTATGATTTGAACATGTTAGGGGGTGATCACACAGAAATGAGACACTAGAGACGCGGACGCTTCAAAGACACTTGAAACGCTGGAAGCGCTTATTCAATGCGCGCTAGCTACTGGCATCTGACGCTCAAAAAAGTTGAAAATATTTTAACTTTTCAGCATCTACGCGTGTCTAAAAAGAAGGGTCTACAAAAATGCGCTTCTAAAAAGATGCCGGAAAAACGCCCGTCTAAAAAGACGCTTGAACGCCAGTCAGACGCGCCGTATCATAGGAAAACAATGGTTTTACTGGCGTCGCATTTCTAGTGTTTCATCTCGGTGTGATCGCTCCCTTATATGTACTTTTTTGTGCATGTGATAATAACAGCTTGTGACTCTTGTTGTTTTCTTTTGTTTCTTATTGTGAATAAATTATAGAGCTACATTAATGGTCATAATAATAGGCTCTAAATCTGTGACAATGCCTGACAAAACGCTGTGAAACAAAAGTGGAGAGCATGGAGCAAGGAGGGGCTAAGCAAGTGGATATGCTGCATGCAGGAAGGCTGTGTCTGACTCAGAATTATGTTAGTCTAATTAGATTTGGCTGTTCAATATGAATATTTGACCATTTGTTCCTTTTTTTCCCCATACAAGAGTTTGAGAGCTTGGGTTGGGTGAACAGGGTTCAGCAAGATGCTCCATGTCAGTGACATTTACATAGTGCACTGAACAAGCTAACTATGCTAACAACAGATCTGAAATGTGCAGCAACATTTTTTGCCGACACTACATATCAAACAAAAGCCAGAGAAAGTATTGTTTTAAGGTGTTGTAGACTGTAAATTCATCACTTCTAAGCAGAAGGCAGATAATGACGCTATCTGGGAGCGTGACGGGGCAAAGCCTCTCCTCCTCTGAGCAGCTCCCTCTGTGTCCACAGCTGCCAGTACCAAAAAGCAGTGTGAAAGTAAGGAGGGCTCACTCTGCAACTAAATCTGGGGACTGAAACACCCCCAGTGGTGAACTGTACACTAAGTGACAAAAGGAAAAAACAAACAAACAAACAAAAAAAGCTCAACTTGAAGGACTCTCAATTTACTTAGGGGTGTCCAGCTGAGGATCCAACAACACACCTAACCAACAAACAAATATTCAAATAGTTGAATATTCAGGTCTAGTCTAAATCTGTATTTACCCTTCAGGCAATTGAACAGGACAGTAATGAAAATCCTACAGTCCAAATAGTGAATTTGCAAACCCAAATGCTTGTTTTTACCCAGGAGGTTGATTATTCCTTCATTGTATGCTGCAAACAGTCGGATCGCATCTTTGAACAGAAGCATGAACGCTGCGTTGATCACACCGTTTGTCAGTTCATTGGCATTGACCTGGAAGAGAGGTGGAGGTGTTGAACAAAATCAGTTTGAGGTTTGTCTGAGACGACCATTTTAAAAACCCACAGAAATGTGTCAGTTCTAGATGCCGACCAGTGCAGCCACTCCTGAGCACTCACATTGAAATCAAGTAACACATCCATCTGATTCTGGATGATAGGGATGGTCTTGAGGAGTTTCTCTGTGTTCATGGTTCTCATCACTCCATCAGACCTGTGGAAAGAGAAGAGAAGATAAGAAAATGCTCTAATCTAATACAGATCTCTTTGAGATCTTTGAGCACGCTGGCACTGATGGAATTGGGCTCTCTAGAGTTAATTGTTCATTACTCATTATTTGATAATTCTGCACTGTAAATCAACATGGCTGATCCCTATGATCTCGCAGTCATTGACTCAACACAACATATGTACAATTTCAGTGAATACACCTCTCTCACCACAAGAACATCAACATCGAGCTTTGTGGCTCAGGTACAAGTCAACACCAACACCCCAGTCTGTCAGTAAAAGTGAAAGTTCCTTACCCTCTTTTCACTTTAGTGAAGTCGAAAGCGACTTGTCTGTAGGACACGGCCTTCTCATTCAGGTAGCGGCTATACCTCCTTATGAACGTTGACATATCATAGCCTAGATTACAAACAGAAGTGAGGGGGTCATGATGAATGTCATGATACGGATGGATATTGGCTGAGTATTCAAAGACCTATTGCTGAACAATGTGTATAGTGTTGGTTAATATACCTTGTAAGCCACTTTTGTCCAGAAAATTGCTGAGGTTGAATAGTGTGTTCCTTGACGCCAGGTACTGTATAAATCTCTGCAAGAAAAACACCATATGAGGAACTCTGGATGCTTGCAAAACAGGCATTTACCACAAGTGAGAGTTTTGAAACAGCTAACTGTTGTGCAATGAACAGCTTTGTTTGTGGGCATGTAGCATGTGCACTAGGGGTGAAAATCCCAGAGTAACTCACGATACAATATTAACACAATACATTGCCCACAATAACGATGGTATCACAAAATAGCTATTATGGGGACACCTGCTACATTCCAGGGCTATCATCTACGATACATCATGATGTTGAGAAATAAATACCCCTAAAAAGGCAAAAATCAGGTACTGTGTATTTAGCCACTGAATTGCAGTGTTGGTTTCACAGAATTTGACAACTGAGATGAAACAATGCACAAAAAAAAAAAAAAGAGTCTTAGGTTAGTGCCTCTTTAACACAGGGTCGCAAAACACAATCACGATTATTATAGTCAATACTGAGATCACAATTATTTAACATAATCACTCATTGACTTTGGAAACATCATGCATTCACTGAACTTTTTTAATAGTGAATCTTCTTGAACCTTAAATATAATTCATCTATGGTCGCCTCATTGACCATAATTCTTCCTGTAACAGTTAAGGCACTCAAATACTGGCTTACTGTCAAGAAAAAATGAATAACAATAATGTCAGTAATTCTCCATTATAAGACTCTGATTTCTTGATAATTCCTGAACTGCAGCTACACAGGGCAGGCACAACGGGCTGACTAAAATGCACACACGAGGGCACATTGTTGCGGGGCTCAAGCACTTTGACCATTATGCTTTAATTCTGCATTCTCTACGATGCACAGTAGCCTACATGTGAGTGTGGCTGGATACCTGCTGCGATTAACTCTAAAGCTTCAGTTATTACTTTGGCATGGTCCAAATCTGCAGTGGGAGACTGCCTGAAAGCTGTGGAGAGAAGGATTCACCTTCCACTTTGTTTTTGTCTCATTCTGCTAATCAACACATTTGGGTGATGCCTTTGTAAATGAAATTTTAGCATCCATCCTGAGAGCTCTGCCTTTTAACATTATGAGAGCTCAACAGGTTGCACCTGCAGCAGTCACAGTGGCAGCAGGTTATTTTTAGCAATGAAGTCACTAGAGGGTCTGATCGGTCCCTAAATCTAGCAAGGAAGTCGCCAAGTTTGCAAAACTGAGTGTACCGCTGTAAAGAAAAGAATGTACTGTAGCTGATCCTGTTTTTTGTCCCAGCTGTGTTTTAAAAGTCAAAGTGGGCCCAATCTTTTGACTTGTGCCTCCCTCATTTGTTTTCCCCTGCTTGAGTTAGTTACTTAACCTACGGTACCTGTTACCGTTACCCTAATTTATTTGATATACGACCCCAGCAAAAGTCATTCAGAAGTGACTCTAGGAAGTCGAATTGGTAGAAAACTCCATTATGACGGCCTGCATGTTTTAAGAAATACCAATTTTTGCAAATTGAATTGAGTTTGAAAGTGACAATATTTTGTCCCACCCTGAATGTGCATGAATAAGAGATGATAACAAGCCACATCATATCCTGTGGATAAAACAGTTGTTACTTTAAGTCCTGACCTCATTGCCGTAAACCATCAGATGGTGTGTGGCGGTGAGGGACTTGAAGACAACCACCCAGCTGGTGTTGGTGGTCCTCTCAAACAGTGTGTCAGCCAGCTGAGGGATGTTCACATTCATTTCATTTGTGCACTGAATCAAGTCTGAGGGAGAGACAGAGAGAAAAGGAATGGAGGGAGGGATCAATGTACAGCACCTCAGAAGCACAAGTTTGCTGTTGAGTGAAAGCAGATATTTTTCTCTGTGTAGCGTCCTCGTTTTCTTTTATCAGTTTCTTTCATAACACCATGCTGATGACCACAATCAATAAAATACTGAGGGGGCAATGGAATGCTGGTGAGTCAAAGTTCAGGTAAACAAACTTTCAGAGCAAACATTTCTAAAAATCCATGGAACAGGAATATGTTACACACTTTATTTAAGTGAAAGGTATCATCATCTTAACCTCTTATCAGTTGCTTGTTACTTGTAAAAACACAACACCTCAAATTTAATAAATCAGAAAATATGGATGAGCTCAATTTCACTTAAATCAGACATTTAGAGGTGGTAATAACAAAATTGACAACTTCTTGTAGCACTGGGAAATGAGGCTTTATTTCGGAAAATTGGACTACAATGTTTTCACTGTGTCTCCGTGCTATCCTGAAAAAACGTCAGTGGGCATGCCTCCGATTTGTCTACGGACAGGGTATACATCCTCAGCATGGCTGCCATGGCAGTGCGCCACAACCATCTGGCCTGAAGTGAAAGCAAATGCACTACTTCCTGGTTGCTCTTTCCATCAAAGCCATGGGACTGATCAATGGTGCCAGAACACATCAGAGCGCCCATATATCTTCACACACACAGCCCTCTCTTAAAGGAATACTTTGCTGATTTTCAACCAGCTTTGTATCATAACAACATAGGCAGTATGTGTAAATGACCAGTAGTAAAGTTCCCTCCAGCTTACCAGCGCCCAGATCTCCCTGCTCATCTCCCGGTTCGAATCATCATATTTTCTCTGGCTATAGGGCTGTTGCTCAAACTACAGATTGTACTTTTGCATTTTCTTATGCCCACCACCACAAGATGGTATAGACGGGGATCAAGAGAGATCTCTCTCTCAGCAAACCAAACTGTGAAACTGTGCTGTGCTGATCAAATATAAACCAAGATTTGCCTATTTCTTCTTCAAACATATTTTATTTTAACGTTTAACAGTAATTCGAGATTGTTAGTTACCAGCCAGCCACCATATTGTTTCCTGTGTCATAATACACAAGCTCGCATTACATCACCCACTAGTGGGAACGTTTATTGGTCCAGTGTGGCCCAGTGCATTCTAGTAGTTGTAGGTTTTTTACCTCTTGAGCAAAAGAAAAGGCCACAACCCTTTTCCACTGTTTTTTTTTTCTGGTCATGTAGCACCAATTTCAAAAGTATTTGCATCTTTCTACTGCATAGACAGCCCTGTTGTGCGAAGACCATCTTTCCAGCAGTAGAATTCTTCTATTACCTGCACATCTTGCACTCAAACTTATTAATAACCTATGATGCCACAATATTTGATCTTTTGCAGTAAGGGGTAAGAGTGTATACTTGAAGTAAGAAATATGTGCTTGCTCAAAAACCTAATGGCTCCTTCATTGAAAAATATCTACTATGTGGATGCATCACCATTCATTCATCTCAGCCTTTGGGTTTTTCTAAACTGTGACATCCCTAGAGATCCCACTAAGCCGAAAATGACTGTGAGTTAGGTGAGAATGGACGTAGATGGCGGAAAACAGGAGGATAAGGAGCTCAATTGACTGCTGTGTTCATATGCCAACTAAACAGAAACAAGACACATTCTTCTACAATAAAGCCAAACTTGTATTGCATCTGAAAAATCCTGAGCAGTAAACCGTGACAGTCACTAAACAACGTCATCTGATTTTTAGAGTCCCAGAACATGTAATCAGGTGTCAAATTTTGATGGAGGTGCCAATGGAATTTATTTATTTTGTCCTCTTCTAGAAAATCACGTGACAGACTAACTGTTGACAATGATCCCAGCTATCCAATATTCATACCCATCAGATGCCAAAAAAGAGGCTTGGCAGGCAACGTAAATAAATATTTAAGTGAATTTTATATTTGAAGAGAGATGAATGATCCTCTCCAGGCCCTACTGATTCCTCAAGATGTGAAATAAAAAGCAACACTCACAAGCTCTAGTTTATAATCCCACTGTTTCTAATTTTGTTTTTATTGGATGTGGTATTACTGGAGATCAAAATTAAATCTGAAATGAGTTCAGGCTCAAACAGGGCACCAAAATGAACTATGGATAATAGTGAGGTTTTTACTTCACACCAAACAACTGTCACAACCTCAGCAGAAATCTTTCCAACCATCTCACTCAACAGAGCCACATCAATGAAATGACAGAAATAGCCTGTTTAAGTTAATAGCTAATGTTAACTGTTGTGTAAGAGGCGGCAGTGCTACCCATTGAGGCCTGTTTACATGGGTGGTCTATGAATCCTCCTCAGTGTTTGTCGAAAGCCACACAAAAGGATTTTTGCTTTTTACATACACAATAGGCCACCCATGTGACAACAAAGGCCTTTTCAGACGCAACTGAATTGGCTGTGGGGAGTACAAGCTCACCACCAACTTTCTCCACTGGTGTTCCTGAAGTTTGTTTTGTAGAAGCACAAATCATAACAACCTGCACTTCTTGCTCATCAGATACACACGTTATAATACTCTAAAACAGTAGTTCTCAACTAAGGGTCCAGGGACCCGCAGGGGTCATTGAGGGAGTTCCAGGGGACTCCAGAAATTGGGGAACAGTTTATTTTTGCTACTTAATTCACTCTATAAGTGAGCCCAGAGTAACAGTCATAAGAGCCACTATTTTTCTATAGGTTTCACCTCCTCCATGGTTATCTCCTCAACTGTAGTTTACAACTATAGAATTCTGGTCTTAATCATATCTAACAACCACAATCTTTTCAGATAGAGGTCCCTGAAGCAAGATCTTATCAAACAGGGACCCATAACCTAATGTTTATCAATTCAGGGGTCCTTGACACAGAAAAGGTTGGGAACCACTGCTCTAATATACTTCTGACTGAAAACACTGAACTCATCATGCACAGATAAACTGAAATGAGAGTTTCAACTGGAAAAGTCTTCTTTTGTACAGAGAGACAAGGTCACATTATATTCCCCTGGTTTCTTGTCCTATTCCTGTATGCAGCTGACCTTCTGTTGTAAGTGTTTGGTCTCACACATGCTGATTTTCATTCCATGGTTGTGTATATCAGGGCCTATATAGCATGTCAGTATTCTAATGTTAGCATTCAAGGCTGGGAAGCTGCAGCTTAGACTGATCAAAGTTGAGCTCATTCTGACAATGCAGTGCAAAGCCTGACAAGCAGAGTCTGAGGTGTCCTTAAATGGCTGATGTACAGAGGACATACCCTTTGGATTAGATAAAAACATGACCTTTACTCACAGGCTCTGAAAGTGACACGCTACAGTGCATTTTAAAATTATCTGAATTTTAAAAAACGGACAAGTATTTCATGCTTGAAGAAATGGATGACGAAATGGCTAGTGAGGTCACTTAAAACAATTTATGGTAAGTCAGTTATCAAAAATAGCAACTGTCCCTTGTAACATGTGAACAGAATATCAATTCACAGTATGTCTGTACATGAGAACTTGGCCTATAAATAATAGGCTATATCACGATACACAATACCTATCTCTATCCTATATTTTTAAATCTCCTCTAAACTACTGTAGACTACTAAAATACTTAATTAACTACAGTTACAATTAAGTTAATTTAAGTAGCTACTATCATATAATAAAGTTGAATAAAGTACTGCTATATAGTTTAGTTTATTTATTTGCACATACGTGTGTATGGCAAAGACAGAAGAAACACCAAAAATAGCTTATGGAAAACCCTCCCCTACTAAATAACAATAATCATACATAAAAAGAAAAGATAAAAACAAAGATTGCATGCAACACACCTTGCCTGCTTACACACTAAAATGCAGGCGAGAGTGGTATGATTGGGTGGGGGAGTGTATGTGTGACGAATCATGCTTGAGTCTTTGTTTCCCCTTTTTGTGTCTGTGAGATGGGAATCAAAATGTCATGTACTGGTGGCTTAAAAGAACTGACATGAGACTTTAAGCTCTATGTTAGCGATGTAATCAGTTTTTACATAGCACGTGGAACAAGCCGCAATACATCCAGTATAATTAATATATCGCTGACCCCTAATGAGGACATGAGGGATAAGGCTGCATCCAAACAAGAAATGCATAATGAGTAATAAAGGTTGTTCAGTGCTACAAAGAAGAAGCCATGATGTGACCTCAGACATTTCTATTAAGCTTTGTTAGAGTTCCAACACTGCTGCTTAAATCTTAAACATAACAGCATGTAATATATGTGAAACTAAGTTCAACAAGCTGCTCAACTCCAGTTCATCAGAAATCTGTGGTTTTATAGTATGCATGAATGACATGATATGGCTTGAAATATGTTTCTGTTGTTGTTCTGTTGAACAAGTTCAAAAAGAGTTACCTCCTCAAAAGGAAGAACTCTGCCTTGCATCAGTGATTGTGGTTTGAGATCAGTGGCTTGATTCTTCCACTGCTGTCTCCATCTCTCATAACTGCCTCTGCTGCTAAATGTCGCTGACTGGGTTGAGCTACCTTGTGGTATTCTGAGAATGTGTCAAAGTAACTGTTTGTGAAGTGGCCATTGTGTGCGTTTTGTTTTTCCAAACCCCACTGACTTCCTTAAAATGTAACTAAAAGAGAACTGAAATTGTTAAAAGCCGAAGCAAATACACTCTCTTGGAAGGCCGCTTTTCTAAAAATCATCATCCTTGCGCAATTATTTCCAAAGTCGACATTAACACAGCTCTTGGCAAATACTACTTTTTAAAAGTCTTCTGTCAGCAAAATTCCTGAGACACAGAGTGCCATATAAGACAAAAAGAACTTTATTTCCTGCTCTCTTTCATATGCTGGCTAGGCCACTATAAGCACACATTAAAATGTCATTATATGCTCTGTAACAAGAAGCTTATAGAACCCACACATAATCTGTGGGCTGGAATGGCCTGCATACAGTTTAGCTGGCCAGCAGACTCATTCTTGCTGTAAAATTTTCATCAGTTATCATTTCACTAATACTATATCCAGACATATTGGAGATTCATGAACTTCCTGAATTTACTGTAACTACAAAGGTAGTGCGATCAAAGTATGAACTTTTAACTAGAAAAAAACACTAGAGGGGAAAGAGGAATAGAAATTATGATGACATTTGTTTGCAAGTTGCACCCTGATGATATAGTTCTCCACAGAGAGGATGGTAGTACATATGGTATCTTGGTGACCTTTTTTTTTTTTTAAGCTCTGCCAACTCTGCCATCTCAGAGATTGCTCAACTGATTCCGGCCGCAATGTCAACACATGAAAGGTCAAGAAAATGTGACCTATAACAGGAAGTCAATATAAAACAAGGCAGCTGGTAGAACTCAGACAAGAGCTTAGTTATAGGCTGCAGGGTTCTAAGGATTTTGGGAAGGTTTGTGTCCATGAAGATTTTCCAAAAGGAGTAGCATGACAGGGTGGTGGATATAAGAAGCTCAGTTAGGATGGCTGCATAATCAGATGAAACTGACTGACAGTCCTCTGAGAAAGGAAGTGATGAGTAAACTCTTTCGCAAAGAGGATACAGGCGGTAAGTGCTACTGTGCAATGGGCTTGCAGTAATCGCAGGGTAAATGAACACACTTGAAAAACACTTCTTTTTGTTTCAGCACTTCTATTTGAGACAACTGTTTTATAAATTATCAAATATCCATTTGAGACAACTGTTTTATAAATTATCAAATATCCATTAGAGGGTCACAGATGGCTGGAGCTGATCCCAGCTAACACTGGGCGACAGGTGGGGTACACCCTGGACAAGTCGCTGGTCAATCACAGGGCTGACACAGAAATGGACAACCACTAACGCCCACATTCACTCCTATGGCCTGTTTAATCACCAGTTAACCTAATCTGCATGTTTTTGGACTATGGGATGAAATCATAGCATCTGGAGAATACCCCCAAAGACACAGGGAGAACATGCAAACCTTACAGAGAAGGCTCTCAGCTTGTGAAATGTCTTTTATTGACTCAACAAAGCCACAAAAGTTGTATTTCACATGAAACTGTATTCAGTTTAGACTTTAATCTGAATAAATTAAGTCAATGAATAAAGATGAGCCAATAACAGAGACAACAAATTACTGGCCATTCTACAATCATCCTTTCTATCCTGCTACAATCACTTCTTTCAAGGTTTGCTGTAAAAATTTAGACATGTGGCCTTTGTGCAGATAAGTTATTATAAATTATTAGCATATTATTATTATTATAATATCATATATTAACTATGTCAGAAACCGTTTCAAAAATATGCCAAAGAAAATATCTAATGGCATTTGACAAAAGGGGCTAACAGGCTACCTACCAGTAAGTACATTAACATGCACTCTACTTTTCCACTATTCTTCTGAATATGACAATATTCTGAATTCTGTCTGGATTTTCTGAATTAGGCCTCAGGATAAGATAATGATTATTGTAACCAATTTCTTTTAATTTCTCATGCAGATTACCATAGTAATGAAACAGACAGCTTTGCTACTTACTTAATTTTATGACTGTTCCAAGATACAATACAGCTGTTTCTTTACGGGGGCATTACGTGACCAGGCATCAATCCACATCAGCCACAGGTGCTTTCCCATGTGCATTTGTTTTCCGTCTACATCATTAGCAGCCATAAGCTTAAAGGAGACTATGTTTATCATTGAGAGGAAATGACTCTTTTTCCTGACATTAGTTTCTTTCTTTCTTTTTTTGTCCTTCATTGATAGGACAGCTATAAAGAGACAGGAAACGTGGGAGAGAGGTGGATGATATGTAGCAAAGGGCCACTGGTTGGAATCAAACCCAAGCCACCGTCATTTAAGATGATATAAATCTATCTATTATTGCATGAATTGGTTAGTAACTACCAAATAACATATGATCAGTCACATCTAAAAGGTTTTGTTGTGTCTCAATTGCATCTGTTAAATAAGAGGCTTCATTCACCAGAGCCCACAACACATCAAACAGACTCTGTTCAAAAAGATTGCTCCACCAGCGGTTTAGTTTTTTATGTTTAAGGTTACAATAAAAAATATACAAACCACCAGAAAGAGAACCTATACAAGGACCGACTGACTTTTAATTAGTGATCTGTGGTACAAATAGCTGATATAAGACACAGCTGTCAGAACTTTAATTTAAGCTTCTACTTGAGCAGCTTTGGTAAATGTGTGTACTTCCTTTCTGGATAACGCCCAAGTAATTCTCAATTAGATGCATCTCAGTTTGGAAATCCTGTGGACTTTAAAGATAACATGATTATAACATGTCTGGGGTGTTGAGGGCATTCCAGTGGTCAAGTGTGGTTGCTGGTATCATGCGTGCTTGTAATCAGCAGCGTAATTGCCAGGAAATGCATCAAATGTATGCCAGCCAATCTCACATTTGATCAGCTCAGCTTCCCTGTGCTCTGGAGAGGGGCTGGGTTATGTAATGACTTCCTTTTGGCTGTTTACCCTTAGCAATCTAAGGTTTGCTTTAGGAACTAGAGGAACACTTCCTGCTTCAGGAAATGTCTATCCTTATGATCCAGTTACTCTGAACATGATGTGGGCTAAAGCGCACATGGAGCGCCTGAGACTCGACCCACACCAGTGCAAAATTCAGATACACTGTGTGGCTTCACTGGAGAGCTAGCAGAGACAGGCTAGAGCAGGGTGGGAAATTAACTGTTTTGTTTGGCTGGTGAGTGAAGCAAATCTAGCAGCCACTTGCATATTTTACCAGTATTTGGCTTGTAGCTGGAGCCAATTTCCAACCCTAGGTTAGAGGTGTGAACGACAGAGTAAAGGGATTCCTATAAACTGATATCTGCGTTTGGTATTGGAAGCATTCTGGTCTCTGAATGTATGTGCAGATAATCTATTATTACGATAAGCCAAAATGTTGTATGGACCTGTCTCAATTTGCCAATCAAAATGTATATAATGATCAGTGCACAAAAGGGGAAGTCTTGCCCTGGATATCCACTGGCTATACCGGAACCGCCCAAATATTTGCCGTTTCCCCCAGAGGCTAGCCCTCAGACCGATAGCCGATGGGTTCGGAGATTGCCTATAATCTGCTTTACAGACAGGCAGTAACAGAGTACTTGCCAGTTATTATTTTGGGGTGAAGCATTCTGTGTCGAGAAACACAGAGAAAAAATCAGGTAACAAACAGGTGTCACATGTTGACAAAGAATTCTCCACTAAACTGTAAGCTCTGGTGGGCTACAGGAGCAAACACATCATGATGGCTAGGTTGAGTCGTGCTATTGAATCTCACAGGCCTTTCACAGTCACAGCGAGCTCCATTCAGCTCAGCTGGTGGACGGGGCGTCAGCACTCTTTTTAAGAGTCGTCACTTGATGCCACTGCAGTCACATGCTGCCTGTGCAGCATTGCATTCAGCATGGGGAGGGTAAAGCTATGGGGCAGGGCCTCTGGGAGGGTGAAAAGGTACTTTAGTGTGCATGCAATTATGGTTTAGACAAAGTCTCAACACGTAGCCAAGACTGAGGTCTCATGGAGTACAAAGTCAGGAGGAAAGACAATGGCCACCACCTTCACATCTGCTGGGAGGCCTTAAGACTGGGGAGAACTAAGGAGGTGAAACATCTTCATTACAGAGCACTGTTATCAAACACCATCTTGTTCTTTAATGATTTGCCTAATACTGGGATTTAACACATCTACCCTCTTCCACATTCACATTTTGAACAGTCCCAACTCCTCAATTAAACCTGTCTTTATTCTCCAGAACACACTGTCAAAATGCAATTCTGTAAGACCTTTAAATCCTCTGCTTAAACATTTTACATGACTAAAACTCTTCCAGAAACTAAGTTTACATCAACAATTTCTGCAAATCAGAAAACCCAGACTCCTATATTAAGTAGTTTTACAGAACAACAATGTCCGACCACAGTCAGCCATGTAAACTTGCCTTACAGGCCATGCAATTCCAGTGGGCAAGAGTTAAATGGTGCCAACAGAGAACCAGATGAAACCAAAACCACAATCCAGCCATCAAACTCAAAACAGGTGAGACATGAATGAGATCTTTCAAAGCTCCACAGTTTCATTCCATACAGATTTGCATGTAGGCCAAGGGTGTGGGTGAGGCTGTCGGAACATAAAGGCCTCGCTCAGTAACCTCGTAGACTACAAACTGTAGCAAACAGTAAACCAATGGATTGACCAAAGGTGGAAGAGGAGAGGCTTTCTCAACACTGCGTGCTTTAAACTATGAACTGTATAAAAATGCTGGGAGTAGCCACCATGACATCACCCATTGGTTTGTGGACTTCACTTGGTTTTGAAGCCTTGAGTGTGGCATCTTAACTGTTGACATCTTGTTTTTTTGGTGGAGCTGGAGAGGAGCATGAGTGAATATGACTCCCCATTTCCACCAAGCACTTTCAGTATGGTACCTTTGGGACCAAAAGTAACCCTTTAGACATGGTACCTAGACCCGAGGTCCGTTTAGCGTTTCCACCGCAAACAATACTCTTAAATGTGGGTGGGGTTGTTGTTACTCACTGTTCTGTCCAGCTGCTGCAGTATTTCCTTTTCATCTGTGACATCATTTATCATCCACAAAACGAGGTTGCACACTGACATTTTCAGAACAAAAAAGAACAGGTTGGAGTGAGTCTGACATAGGATATATTTAAAAATAGCGGGTTTGTGTATTCAGTCCTTCTCAGGCAAGTGCAGGGGTTTACAAGAATGACGCTCCGCAAAGCTTTTTTCCCCCTCAAAATGAGGGTTTGAATATACATAGTTCACATTATCTGGTCGAAATTAGCATATATTTTTAAACACTTGAAGATCCACTCATTACTAAAAGTGTATGTCATCCAAGAGAGACAATAAAAACAAATGGAATGGTCAAAGTTGTCACAGTAAAAATTAAGGTGTGCAGATGGATTCATGTTGTCAACTCATGCATTGAGAAACATTACAAGGAAACATTACACCTTAAAATTTGCTGGCAGACATCCCAGTGAATTAAGTTTTATTTTTCTCAAAATACAGCTGCCGCGAGAGGCAGCAAATCTTCCTGTATTTTACAGTTATAATTTACTATGTAAAATTTGCCACAGTATGAACAGTGGTTACATGAGCCTCAAACCCAGCCACAACTTAGCCCTGAGCAAGAGTGACTGTCCTCTATTGACCAATCAACAGATTGCAGTGTCTCTAGCACCACCTTTTAGTACCAGATCTGTGTGCTAGATAGGGCTGCCACTAACGATTATTTTCATTGTCGACTAATCTGTCGATTATTTCTTCGATTAGTCAACTAATCATTTCATCGAAAAAAATGTGTTAAAATGTTGAAAAATGTCGGTCTGTCTCGCCCAGACCCCAAAATTACGTCATCTAATGTCTTGTTACATACTCACGCCAAAGGGTTTTAGTTCACTGTCACGGGAGAATGTGTAAAGCTGCCAATATCTGAACGTAAGAAGCTGCAGTAAGAGTATTTTGGGGTACTTTTATAGTACTTTTCTATGAAAAATCACTCAAACCGATTAGTCGACTACTAAAATAGTCACCGATTATTTTAATAATCGATTAGTCATCAATTAGTCGACTAATTGTGGCAGCCCTAGTGCTAGATATCCCAACAGAGGGTTGACCAAAAATGGGGAGGGTATAAACTGTTCCACTGGTACCATCCACAACTTTTTACAGTGGAAACGGAAAAATGCATACTGAACTGAACCATAACGCATTGCTTGGTGGAAATGGGGCTAAAGACTGTTGTGACACCAACAGACAGCTTGTCACTCGTGGAGGGCATGACTGTACTCATAAGAAACTTTAAGCCTTTACAAATTTTAATAGGTGAGTTACATAAAATGCACCCCCTGTACAGTTATCATGAACAGGAATAATAATAATAATAATAATAATAATAATAATAATAATAACTTTATTTATATAGCACCTTTAAAAACAAAAGCCTACAAAGTGCTTTGACAAACAAAGCAAGCGCAGGAATATCTATAGCAAGAGTCTCAAAACAGTGAGGGCAAACAAAAGCAGGACAAAATTAAGCTCAAATTGAGGTAAAGTTAAGCAAAACACAGACAGAATGATAAGACAGAATGTTAAAAGAGATAAGAACAATAAAGGCAATAAAACTATTATTTCTAAATACTAGAAACAAACGAATAGAAGGATAAAAAGACAACATTGCATAATGACAATAGAATAACAAAGAATAAACAATTAAAAGTAACAGAATAAAATAAATAAAAAGAATAAACAAAAAGAATAAATAAAAAGATAAAAAGACGACATCACATAAAGGCAAGTCTATAAAAATGGGTTTTAAGAAGAGATTTAAAAGATGTTACTGATTCTGCAAGCCTTATCTCCTCAGGCAGGTCGTTCCAAAGTCGAGGGGCCCTGGTGGAAAAAGCGCAGTCACCTCTAGATTTAAGTCTCGACTTTGGAACGGCCAGGAGGGCCCTGCCCGAGGATCTAAGGCTGCGTACTGGCTCATATGGGGTCAACATTTCTGCTGTGTAGCCAGACTCAGACGGGCTTTAAAAGTGATCAGTAAAATCTTAAAATCAATTCTAAAACGCACAGGTAGCCAATGGAGGGAAGCCAGGATTGGGGTGATGTGATGCCGTCTGTTAAAACCAGTCAGAAGCCTAGCTGCTGCGTTCTGGACCAGTTGGAGGCGGGAGAGTGATGGTTATGGTTTATGCCAGAGAGGAGTGACTTACAGTAATCGAGTCTGGAGAAGATGAATGCGTGGATTATTTTTTCTAAGTCAGAATGTGGGAGCATGGGTTTGATTTTGGAGATAGTTCTTAACTGATGGAAGCAGGACTGGACAACTTTATTGATATGAGGTTGGAAGTTGAGGTCTGGATCGAATATTACTCAGGACAGGGGACCAAGGCTATTTTCAATGGGACTGGTGGAGGTTGGCGGAGTGAATAGTATGATTTCGGATTTGGAGTTATTGAGTTGAAGAAAGTTTTGGGCCATCCAACAGTTGATATCATTGAGACAATCTAACACAGCAGCTAGGCTTCTTGGGTCATCCGGTCTCAGCGGGAGGTATATCTGTGTATCATCCGCATAGCAATGGAAAGACACGCTGTGGCGGCGGATGATCTGACCGAGCGGAAGCATATAAATAGAAAATAAAATTGAACCTAAAACTGAACCTTGCGGTACACTACAGGTAATCTGAGTTTTCAAGGATGTGTAATTACCTATGGTGACTGCAAAAGTTCTATCTAAGAGGTAGGAATAAAACCAGCTAAGTGCAGGAAAAGTATTTATAGAGACCTAGAAAGACTGTTTTTGTACCAGGCTGTAAACATGTTTATTTCTGTGGTAAAGTTGAGCACTTCAACATGAGGATCTATGGGGTTTGACTTGGAGCCAGCCTCAAGAGGCCATTAGAGGAACTACAGTTTTTGGCACTTCTGTGTTGGCTTCATTTTTCAGCCCAAGAGGTTGCAGTCAGGTGTATGCAGTAGTGTTTCTAGGATTTGAGGACATTCGGAGCTGAATTCAGACCTTGGTAGAGTGGTCAGGGAGATCCTCCCCTGGCACTTTTTCTGATAAACAAACTCTGATGCTTTTTTTTTATACACTCAGGCACCATGTTTATAATTGAAGTAAAAAAAAAACCTGGCACCTTAATGGAGACCAGATTTGGCCCATGGGCCGAAAGTTGAGAAACACATTGTCTTTCCCAAGATAAGTTCAGCTAGTCAATGTATGGAATGTTTTTAAACAAAAACAGACTGGTCTAGGTTTCAAACTGTGCCCTCTGTTTTAAGTAGCTGATAATAGTCTCAATCATCAATGTGCTCTTGATGTGATAATGGAAACAAACAATGAGCATGCCAAATATACACATATCGACCACACACATAGCAGAGCTATGTTTGCTAAACCATTTGCACCCTGTAACAGGAAGTGGTGAAAATGTCTTGTTGGAGGTGTGTAACCTGTAATAAACCTCCAATCATCGACCTCTTTCATACAAGCAGCCTATTAAGGTATGAAAGATATAAAAGAACTGCTGAGCAAGTATCACTACTGCAAAGCTTTCTTGCTTTCTCTCGAGTAAAAGCAGTCATCACGTTACTGCATTGAGCAGAAAGCTTTAGAATACTCAGACATTTGCTTATGTGAACCAATCATAATATTCAAAAGGAAGTGGTATACTCTACTTGAATTTCACATCCGCCTAAAAGAAATCCCCAACATGAACAAAAGTGCGTGTTCAGTCTTTAACTAACTTTTCTGTTGCAAAAGTAACAAAATACTGCTTACAAATGGCCTACTATTCTGGATGTCTGCCTTGTATGTAATATCCAATTAACTAGGTGGGGAGGCAGGGGAGAAATAAAGAAAAAAAATTGTAAACAGAGCAGATAAAAAAACAACCTGTTGCAAGATTGGCGAGTATGTGACCCCAATATCAATTAACACACTGGTACCTGCAGGTTCTAAATAATGCACCACAGACCACACAACATAGGGCCCAATCATATGCCTACAAATCCTATGGGAATATCCTCTTGAATCAAGATTTTTGAGGCAGTACCAAAGGTCAACCACACTGCTGACTACATATATTCATTACCTCATGAGAGACCTTTGAGCACTTTAACAGCAGTGTGTAATGAACTTTGCATAACGGCAATTAACACAGACAAAAAACGGATCATTGCTGTGCACTTGGGCTGCCCGCTACTCTCAGGAGAGGAAATACTTGACATTACAAAACTGTTGAGCTACAAAGACCACATGTCTAAAAGTCTGTTCTGTCCTTGAAAAAGCTGGGGTATAAACTGTTCTGAACCCACTTGGTGCAAATTTTCCCAGAAGTAATTTCACACTTGCTTTAAACAAACACGTAGGTAAATAAGCTGAAGTTGGCAGCAGAGGGTGATTTGTTCACCCTTCACTTATTGCTGTCTGGTAAGTGTACAGTCTCTTTTATGTTATGTGACTGAGTTTATCTAGCATGCCAGTGTTAAAGAATGTGAACTGTGGTCCAAGGCAAACTCGAGGAAGATGGTGCAAAGGGCCATATCTCACCTGCAACCTAGACAAGAGGAACACAGGAATTGCGGCTAGACACATTGGGGCTATATCTGGCTGGTCAGGAAACTCCAGACACAAGTGCACCCTTCAGACCTCTTTAAATACCTCAAACCTAAGTGAGATTCCTGCTAGGCAGTGGGTCTCTAGATTACCTCAGGGAGAAACTTCAGTTCAGCAGTTCCACGGAGGAGCCACATATCACCTGTTTGTCTGGAATCAGCAAGGTCATTGGGACATGGCCTCATTACTGTATACTACATCAGCTAAAAAGGTGTGGTTATTCAAAAGTCCACATGTTCCAACAAGCACTCACTCCTCACTCAAGCCAGGGCTAAAAATACAAAGTACAAGGAAGTGGATTCTACACCAAGGGGCTGCCTGCAATATACAATATACAGTTTGTTACTTAATCAGTTAATATAACAGAAAATTTGACTGTGATGAAACACACTTTATATATTCATAACCTTCTTACAATAGTCATCCTACCGGGATCTTTGCATATGCCACTATTTAAACTACAACCAACTAATGTGATAATATCTAGATATAAATATCTCTGTGTAGGACAGGCATGCCATTTAGAACCTTACACCATGTATCCAATAGACTTACTGAGGGCTGCTATTCAAATAAAACTGCGATGACCAATTTTGCACAGCAGGTACACTGCATGTTGGCTGCTTGTGGACCAAAGTGCTACCAAGTTCTGGTGCCTGGTGTGCCTTTTCGGCAAGGCTAGTAGAAGTAGGCCAAAATGTAAGATAGTCTATCCCTGAAGATAATCAACTATATGAACAAAGATGACGAAGATGAGTAATACACAGTTAGCAAAAACCGGAAAGACTACACATTCTACCAGCAATTGGAATGGAGACCCAATGTGCCAAAATGTGAAAACATAATGTGGATTACTTTTTACTCTGTACTCTACTATACTATACAGAGAGGAGCAGCAGATTTGTGCTCAGCTGTCTGAGAGTACTTATTTTTACACTGGAAACAAGATTGATTAGCTGCTCTGACTATTATTAAGCTGAGAGTCCATGGACAGTCCTGATGATACTGGTTCACAAATAGAGGCGATGTAATAAATCTGAAAGATTGTGCAAGTTTTGGTGTACAGTGGGTTAAAAGCAAATGGTACCGGGGAACCAGTCATCAATGCTATTAGAACTGATAAGCTCCAAGTGATCTATGTATGCTGTATGAACTTATAATAAAAAAAGAAACAGGGAAATGTATACACATGATCTGCTTGACTTGGAAGCCCCATGCACACAGCATCGTGGAGGTCTGGGAAAAGATACATACTCCAACACGACTGAAAGGTCAGAAACTGCAAAGGCTATGTCAACTGTCTGGCAGTAAAACCTCTCCAAAGGCACTATAACAGAATGACTGTCCATCCAGCTGGACAGGTTCCTTTATTAATAACAGTTCAAAACTAAAACAACCTTATTCTTAAAGATAGTAACAATAGATCTGGCCGCGACCCTGCTGAAAATGTATGTGTTTGTGTGCTCTTAATAAAGCTATATAAGTCCACAACCTCACAGCCACTTCCTGAAATAAGTACAAAGTCAACAGACACTAGAATTGCTGGCATAGAATATTCTACTGAGCTTAAAGTGACGCAATTATCATACCATGTACTAAAAACACACAGTCCTAACACAAACACAGCTCATGTATCTGTAGCCTCAGTATGTGACATTATCAAAACCAACCTAAAAACATACAAAACTTAACTTGTATGCATTCTGTAATGTTGGGAGTGTATAGGATCCAACTTCATTAAGCCAGAGCTACATTGTGAATCACACTACATCAAAATAAATGTTTTGGAATAGACTGATATCTAATTGCTGCATTTTATGTTTTAAAATAAGATAGTGGGACTTACTGGCCATTCTTAAGACTGAAATATCACTTTAACGTGAACTGTTTGGAGGAACCGAAGCACCAAATTGAAGTGATACATGACATGTCAGGCTATTATCTCACAGACTTACAAGTTAGCCTTTTCAACTCATTAAGTTAACTTGCTAAGGTTACATATTTTGTATTGACATTAAGTCACTCTTCAGAGCTAGCTAGCCAACACGGCTTCTTACACGAATTAAACAATTTGGATATGTGTAATGCCCAAATAAGTAATGTAGCTGTCTAGAGGTTTTGGTTGATAATTTAAAACAAAAATGTTAAAGCGTTACAACGAATTAACGTTAGCATTAACAAGGACTCGAGCTGCTAACACTGTCATTTGCAAACTACTTGTCAGCTACCAAAAGCGGTAAGCCTTGCTACTATTACAGATAAAATTAACTATTTGTATCTATCGAATGTCTGTAGAAACGGCTATTAGTTGTAATAGTAGAGTAACTGTTAGCATAGTTAAGTTAATGTAACGTTAACGCTAGCGTTAAGTTACATGTAGGCCTCATAGCCAAAACACAGCATTCAGATTCTGACGTTAATTCAAAAAAGCTGAGCCGAAATGAAATTACAGCTACAGATATATCGGCAAGCAATAAATACCATACTTACAATCCAAATGTTTCTTTTTTGGCCCCATTATTTCATGCGTGGTCGCCTTGCACACAGTTTTGGAAATCGCCGACCCGGTGACACTGTGCTGAGCGGCGGTTATCCTGTCTGTAATGCTCTGTCCAGACATCCTGTATCGGATCAAATAAACGATCACCGTTACAGAAACGTTTCCAAATCCAGCGGAATAGCCTGGGTTTTGTGGACGGTGTCGATCTTCAAAGGCTCTGTGCCACCCGACAACACTGGAGACAAGAGAGACAGAGACAGAGACGATACAATGAGACGACGAGAGGCTTTACATTTCGCTTGTAAGCTAGCTGGCTAGATAACTAATAGGAGATAAAATCCCACACGTTAGTTAAAGACACTGACTGAACCTAAAGTACGAACCAGCTATAAGATCTCAATGACTGTAAGATACGAACCCAGTCTTATAATCGATCCTTCTCGTCTACAGCCTCTTCTCCTCTTCCCGTACAAGTCTTTCTCACATACCGTAGATAGACAGAATAAAAATAGATGTTAGCTACTTCCGGATACAATTTTCCACAATAAAAGCTCCATTGAGGGAAAAAAATTAAAAAGTAAGACAATGAAATACAACCATGATAACCCATTTCAGTGTTAATTTCATACATAAATAGCAGCAAATCCTCGCTTTTAGAGAGTGCCAAAAATAAACCGTCACTATTATTAATAAAATAGTACGTTTATTTATATATGCATATCTTCACAAACACACACGTGCGATGTCGGCGTGCCGCTGCAAATTCAATCCCAAATAATCTCTCCCTATAAATGAAGCTATGGACTAGTCCCAGGCTTCATTCGTGATAAAACAAACAAAAGCGGTTTACCACCCATTATTTACACCATCTTTATTTTGTTCTCCAATATACCACTTCCGGACTTGTCACCGTTAACTGTGTCTAGCTTGATACGGCTCTCGTTGTCGTTTACTTTGGTTCCCACGCTGAACTCCGTCCAGTATTTCACAGCGCCTCCCCCTGCTGGGTTTAAATCATCGTTTAAATGGACTGAGGGTTTTGAAGGAAAATGGCGGGTCTATTTCCTGGTCAATCCTGACCTCTCATAACATTTGCATATGATGCACCAAGTGCAGACAGGTGACAGGCTTCTGTTATGAGGGTTGTCTGACTCCACCTCTGCCCTGCGTTTATCTGAAACTCATAACTAACATGGCTTATGTGTGCCTTTGGCAAGATATTACATATGGGCTAAGTAGATATTGGTCTCAGTGACTTGATTGTTGATTAAGATTGATTTTTTTTTATCAGCATCTACAAATCAACAAGTTGTTGAATGTTAAAGATTACTGCTGTTAGCCTACATTTTCAATCTGTTTTATATGTGTGTTTTAGCCCATATCAGTGGTTCTCAAACCTTTTTTATGCAACTAGCCTACCCTAATATTGAAACACAATGGGTCAGAGAACCCCATTTGATAAGATTTTGCTTCAGGGATGTCATTCTGAAAATATTTTGGTTGTCAGTGATTAGGAACAGAATTCTTGTTAACCAACTTTAGTTGAGAAAACCACAGAGGAAGTGAAACCTATGATCGGAATAGTCACTCCTCTGACACTGAGCACAATGGGTGTGTAATACACTTGATAGATTTACAAAAAGTATATTAAAAAATAAGTTTTTTAACAAATTTAAACAGGGCTATGAGCACTAGTGTGTAGCCTCCATACATTTTTGGGACTTTTGGGCATGGGCATATAATGAGCCAATGGTCCCCTGGGCACAGGTATGCATAGGGGCCCGACTACCTCTCCTATACTGGAGCACGTCACACAGACTTTGTGGTGGCTGTGCGTCCCTCTGTAGTCAGTATCTTTTGTGTTTTTTGCCTCTGTGGTCATAAGTTTCCTTGTCATTATTTTGTATCACTTTGGGGTAATTTTGTAGGTCTTTGTCATTGTTTTGTGTCTCCTTGTGCTTGTTTTTCCTGGTATTGCTATTTAGTGTCTTTTTGTAGTTCCTTTGCATCTCTATGTGGTCTTTTTATGTCTCTGTGTGGTCATTTTGAGTCTCTTCCTGGTCAGTAAGTATTCATTTTAATGATATTTTGCAGGTAATGGCCAGGGGACCCCTTGACACTTTCGGCCCCTGGGCCTGTGCACAGTAGGCCCAAAATTAGTAATCCATCCACACTTTGGGGTATATATAATGTACACGTTTTGCTTGTTTCTTTCATTTGTATTGAGTAAATCTGAAGTGAAGAGCACAAAACAGTCAATGTAAAGAGTGGGTACAAGAAGCTAAGGCTTCACCTTCTCAGTCAGCGTAAACTTGCTTTGGTTTTTCACTGCTTCAAAAGTAATGCCTTATAATTAATTCTCATTTTTCCTCATGTTTATTTGAATTGCTTAGGTTGGAAAATTGCAGAAATAATATCTAAACTTCTATTGTAAATTGACAGTAAACTATTCCCCGTTTTTCTTTGGACACCCCGTAAGTCCCTTAAAGACCCCTGGAGGTTCAGGCCCCTGGCTGGGAACCACTGCCTTATTCCATTTGTGATCAAAAGTGAATTTTGCTACTGATGTCAGTAGGCTATGGTCATTGGTGTGTGTTGATCATTGCCATAACCATTTGGAATTTTATCAACTACCATTGGACTAATAAGGGACCTATATATCACATATGCACTCTAGAGAATATGGAGGTACATGCCATGTGGGACGGTATACCATCTTGTGAGGTATGCTCTCTGTTACGTCAGTTACCAAAGTGTATGCATTCAGTCAAAAAACGACATAGTTCTCACTGTTGGGGAATGGATCTATGTTGTTTATCTTGATTTGTTTGTCCAAATGCTGTTGCTTGACCACCCTAGCAGGCATGTCACAAGATGGCGCCACATCCAACAAATTTAACACGGCTTGACGTCAGCTTCACATTGCCTATTCCACATTTACACAACAGTTCTTACTTTGTTTAAAAATCCAAATAATAGTGGCTTTGGTGATCTAGTGTTTAGGTTTCGATGTTCTGGTTGTTGTAGTATGGTTTAAATCTTGGTCATCGTAGGAAACTTTTTACATTGTTTGATGAATTCTTCACTTACGAGTTGTTAAGACTTCAATTTAGTGGAGTCAGCCCATAGACAGTATGTAAAGATTGACAAAATGACAGCTCCATTAAAGTGAGGCCATAACATCTTGATTGGCCCCTGGTGGCTGGCTGCAGTACATAAAGCTTATAAAGCTCGCCCCCATCATGTTGGTGGACAAGGACATTAGCCAAACTAAAAACTCAAATAAAAACGTCAAATAAATGTTTCAAAAAGATGATTTCTAATATATTAGATAGTTCTATCTGCTTCTGATAAGCTTAGTTTTAATTAATTATTTCATACTATAAAAATTAGGTTTGACATCATGATTGGCACCTGTGTGTGCCAGTTGGTATGCTCTGCCATCAATGGCACTTCTCAGGATTGGTCAGATAGGTGAATGGGCAGCAACTCCACACTGCCAAGATTGCTACTGTGCTGATTCTGGCTCCAAATGATGTCACCAGCACAACATGACAGCGGTCATCTCTGGGTTATTTTGGCTTCATATTTGTGCAGTGGGAGTAAGTGGAGACGTTCTGTCTATCTTTACATACAGTCTATGGGTCAGCCATTCAGTCTGTACAGGAAGTACCAATATAGATTGCTTCCATAAATTGCCTACTTTGTGAGGATTGTCTGTCATGACCTCATGCAAGGTTACCAAAAGGATCCCTTGACCAAGACAGCTTTGCACTGGGGCTGCACTTGGCCATTTTTTTTGTTTTGTTTTTTGCCTTTCAAAAACTATTTTGGGATCCGATGGAAAATATGGAGTGAAGTATATGTTCATTTATTTACCATATACATAGTTATTTTAAAAGTCGCAACGGATGAAAAAAGAGAAAAAGAAGGCCCATAATAGCCTACTTTTCAGCAAGCCTTTGGATATCTAGAGACCTACACAGGATGTTTACTGCATTATCTAATTTAGCCCTAAAATAGGGACCCAAATAGATAAAGATTAAAGAAGGTGGTGGCAGAGTACAGTGATTGAATCACTTTTAGCATATAGAATTAGACTCTGTGGCCTCTTCCTATAACCACTTCTCATAAATACAGATACCAAAAAAGACTTCCTGATATAGCTTCTGAGCAGATATGAGCTGGCCCCTCCATACTTTAAAGAGTTGGTTGTGATATTTCTGACAGCACTTGAACATGCTCTTCCTCCCCCAGCGTCCCAAAATTTGGTATAACTTTGAGGACATCTAGTGGTCAACATTTGTAATTATGGCATTGCTTGCACAGTAAAGAGACCTCCTCAAGTCACATTGAGAACATTATTAAAGTTGTTGATGACACATTTATCCTAGTTTCTTGATACTAGTTGACCAAAGTCATTGTTGTGCTCAAACAGCTTTAATGAAGTTAAACATATTTCACATGAGGATATTCTATATACAATAATCTATAGCAGAGGGATGCATTTAGTCTTTGATATAGGGAGGGTGACAGGGTTTTATGTCAAAAACATTGTAGCTGAGCTCTGAATTTCTCAATATGAACACTGAAGCACTGATGTATATTAAGTGTGCCATACAAAATAGACCCAGGAATGCAACAAGCATCACTAAAATCTGTTTTTTGAGAGTGAATCAAATTATTTTGCTTTTTTTTTTTTTTTAAACTAAATCTTTACTAAGATGAATTTCATCTGGATACTGATATTGTTTCTTATTTTATAAATGTCATGCAACATTCAGCAGCACATCTTTTCAGAAAGATGATTTCAAAGTGCATAAGGGTGATATTTTAGGATGCTTGGCACTGATAAACTTCCCTGACATTTGATATTCAGCTCTGATGAGGCATAATCCATGGCTGATAAATCTGCTACCGCAAGCAGGCCCTTGAGCAGGGAGTGAGTGGTGGGCCCCCTGTGTTCACCACCTTAGTTTAGCTATGTATTGATTAAATGAAGATTAGTTTAAAATGATCTGAAATTTGCTACCATCTTTCCCCCCTTCTTCTGGCGCTTTTGCTCAGACCACACCCATTGTCCTACTCAGCTTTCATTGTAATGTGAGCTACACAGCTGTAAAGTTTCTTGACTACATCTTGCACAGTTGTGACACTATTGCGGTGACACAGAAAAACAAACAGACATGTAAACACCTGGAAAGTACTGAAAACCACTTCAATTCAATTCAATTCATTTTATATTTAAGGCCCAATATCACAAATCACAATTTGCCTCAGAGGGCTTTCCAGCATAAGACATCCCTCTGTCCTTTGGACCCTCACAGCGGATAAGGAAAAACTCCCCAGAAAAACCCTTTAATGGGGAAAGAAATAGAAACCTCAGACAGAGCAACCGAGGAGGGATCAGGTCAACATAATGCATTTACAGTAATCCATATGATCCATTTTAGTAATAATATTATAAGAATAATAACAGTAATTTTGGCAGCATATGCTGTAAGTATATATCAATATATGATAGTATATGTATGTGACAATAATTATCATATAACAGTAGAAGTATGACTAAGAATAATAACAGCAGTAGTAGGAGGCATCTGGCAGGACCACAGCAGCAGCACAACCATGACCCACGATCCAGGTGTAGCTGCGATACGAGGTAACCTGTGAGACAGTGGAGCACAAAGGCTCTGGAGAAGAAGCCGAATTAGTAACATGCAGTAATAGGACATGAATGTTAGCAAATGAATAAGAACCAACTTTTCAGAAACTGAGGAAAGAGAGAAGATGAGAAGGTGCTCGGTGTATTATAGGAAGTGTATTATAGGGGGTCCCACCAGCAGACTAGGCCTATGTCAACCTGACTAGGGGCTGGTTCAAGACAAGCCTGAGCCAGCCCTAACTATAAGCTCTATCAAAAAGGAAAGTCTTAAGTCTCGTCTTAAATGTGGAGACGGTGTCTGCCTCCCGGACCGAAACAGGAAGCTGGCTCCACAGAAGAGGAGCCTGATAGTTAAAGGCTCTGGCTCCTGATCTACTTTTGGAGACTTTAGGGACCACGAGTAACCCTGCGTTCTCAGAGCGCAGTGTTCTGGTGGGATAACAGGGCACTTTGAGCTCTCTAAGATATGACAGAGACCATTTGGACTTTCATAAGTTAGGAGAAGTGTGTGGTCTGTGGTAGTCCAGGACCACATTTTGCCACACACACACTCACACACTCACACTCACACACACACACACACACACACACACACACACACACACAGCTGGTAACAAAGGTTTTTCCTTCAGCTGCCATACCTTATTTGTTAAGTTTGTTGGGACAGCGTACTGCCTGAAATGAATATGCAGACTCTACCCAGGGCTGAAAAATGTATTTGCACACTGTTTTCTAGATTAAAGAAACACTTTAATCTATATTGTAATTTACAGTTACCCTAAAAAGACAGTACAACTGAACATCTGTCAAAAATAAGATGTTAAAGTGTAGTTTTCTTTGTAGTTAAGATACAAACAGTTATCTGTCAGAAATGATCATGTACATGTCAAAGATTTTATGTTACATACAGAGAAAACAAATTTACAGTCACCTGGTATGTGAGTATGTGTATGTCTTTCAGTATTTTGAAATCTCCTCTAAACTACTGTAGACTATTAAAATACTAAACTACTAAATAAACATACTAATAAATGTACATGTACTGTTATCATGAAGTTGATAAAGTATTGTTATAATGAAGTTAACTAGAAAATGCATTTCCTGCCAAAGACGCGTGTGAATGCTTAGAGGTGAAGTTGCAGAGCATTGCTTGAAAATACAGGAATCATTAAATGCAAACGCATTGCACTGCACAGCTGAAGAACCTGGAAACTGATTTGTAAAACTGACAGAGCTGAAAGCTGAACTGTAAAACCATAAAAGGCTAAGAGCCGAGACACTTTGCTAGAAAAGCTGGAAGCAAAACTGTGATATTGTTAAAGTGGAAGTTTTAAATAATTTAAAGGTATTATTTTTTTCAGATATTTTCACTTATGAATTCTCCCACCAGCTGTTTTTTATTGAGTTACAACACAATTCCCACACACATACACATTTCTATCAAACAAAAAGTGATACCAGCAAAAGAGGACAAAAAAGGAGACAATGCCATAAGTACACCTCGGGGGAGAAATGTATAAATGATGAAAAAAAACAAAAAAACATCTTATTTCTATTTGAAGATTTTACGTGTCTTGTTTAAAAAAAAAAGCGGTTGCTAACCAGTGGCTAAATGAGACTACAAAGCAACATCACACTGAACACGGCTTCAAAGCCTCATTGTGGTGGTGACAATAAAATCATGCAACTGTGGTGTAGCTCAGCAATAGCCTAATGGTAACGTTTTGCTTCTGGCGATCAGTGTTAACTTTGGCAGCAATTTTAGATTTAACCTTTAGTTGAAATGCTTATTATTTACAGACAAGGTTTAGGAATTTTTATCCTTCTAAGTTTTATTTTAGTTTTCAGTTTTGCCAATAAATCAGGGGAGAGATATCTTGTTGCTTTAAGGCAGAACATTTAAAAACTGTCAGACCTATTGCTTAAATGGGCACTTAATAAATACAAAAAAATATCTAGGTTTTGATGTATAAATTGGGTATTAGGAGTGAAAATTGTGGCCACTACTCTGCCCTCAGGAAATTTGGCATCATTGATATAAGCTCTGCTGTATGAGTAACTGTGGTGATCAGTCGGTGGATATAGGAGCTTGGTGTGGAATGTCTGATTAACTTATAAACTTCATCACCATGGGTTTATCCATCTCCCTGATCCTAAGAAACTGTCCTACCTTTGTGGGAAGAAAAGTCAGTGTGCAATATTAGCTGCAAAATATATTGAATGTTGCCATAAGAGAATTAAGTGTTTCCATGTGAGAGTGTGTTCAAAGTGTATTGATTTTGTGATTATCTGTTTAGTTTTCTGGTGTAAAACTTGATTATTCAGTAATGTGTAATTTAGCTTTGGCTATAATGTAGGTTGAATGCCATGCCAATAAAGCTTGTTTGAATTAAACTGAATGGAACTGTCTCCGTGATGTTTTAAATGTGATGACATTCTAAAATCAGCAGGTCATTATGTTTTGAGTCAGTACTGAACAACCTTTCAACAGAGACACACCATTGTGTGAGAGCACCATTTTTTAAGTGAGACAAACCACAGATTGTACCTACGCAAGAAATTTGTTGAATCTACCAGCTAAAAATGGAGCAGGAGAGAAACAACTGGAGGCCCCAGGGCCCAACACTGCAGGGCCAAGTGAGGCAGCTGAGTAACTTCTTGAAGCAGGAGCGTGCTCAACGCTGGTGGGAGTATAATATGCGGCTGCAGCTTAGCAGAGAACTGGAAGACACTAGACAACAGCTGTCCCGCCAGAAGAACCTCAAAGAAATGTTAATTATCAAAGAAAAGGACACCCGCAATGAACTGGAGAGGCTGAAGAGGCTCTGTGACCCAGAGACCATGAACACCATGAGGCTCGCCACTGAGATTCAAAACAACATCAAAACCAAGAATAAGAAGGTACTTCTAAAAGAATTCGTAGATCTCAAAGTGGCTTACGCAATGAGCCAAGAATCATTTTCAACAAAGCTCCAGGCTGAAAAAGACAAAAATAAAGCTCTTCAGCAAGAACTTAAACAACTGAAATCTTCACATCAGATCAACCTGAGCTATGAAGCTCAGCTCAAGGCTGAAAAAGGAAAGAGCGACAGCCTTCAGAAACAACAGAATGAGATTCAGTCCCGAGCTGAAAAGGTGTCAGAGGACGTGGAGGCCATAAAGCAGCTGGTGGCTGCGGAGACCATCGCTGAAAAAGAAAAGTTATTCAAAGAGTTGGATGACCTGATGTCTGAGAAGGACACTCTGGTTCAACAGATTAAGGAAGAGATAGAGTTAGAGGATATGAATGAACAACAGGCCTAAACCAACCAGGAGCTGGTCATTAAGCTCCAGACTGAGGAGGTTTGAGTCATAATCCACCTGAGACTCTTCAAGACACATTCGTATAAAAAAGTCTTTAAAAGTCAATAAAATGTAAAAAATATAAATGTCAGCTTACTTTGTTATATTCATTATTTCCACCTGTGCCTATCTAGAGTTGTTTTGAAAGAATATGTCATTAGAAATAAAACCTAAATAACACTGAACTTCAAAGCCTCATTGTGGTGGTGACAATGAAGTCATGCGACCGCAGTGTAGTTAGTTTATAGCCTGACATTAGAGCTTTACTTCTGGTGATTGCATTTAAGCTACAGCATTCCAGATGGTGTCAATATATGGGATAAGTGTGGCTGCTCAAACTGCACGTATTCTTGCCTTGCTGTTATTCAGTAGTTAGCATGGAGGTGAAATGCTGCCCCCCATTAGTTTAGACCATGTGGCCAGCTATTACACATTCCAGTCTTAACTCCTTTTTCCCCCTCCTGCAACTGCTATATTGTTCAGGCAGAGAATGCATCCTCCTCTGAAGAATGTATTTGTCATGTATATAATAGCTATGTCAACAGGGAGGACAAGCTTATACAGCGATACCCTCTGAGGGACACTGAAAATGATGCAAAGACTTAGCTTCTTGTATGCATGCCAAGTGATGACATTTTAGCCCACAAAAGCTAAGAGACTTGCCCTTTCATTTTGTCAAACACACAAAATTATTTGTGTGCCACTCAAACTGCTAAAGAGAGCTTAGTGTGACGGCACCCAGTCTAGATTGATTTCACTCCAGATAAAGGATCCTCAGATCTTTCTTCTGTTGAGGGAGAGCTCTTCACTGGTTCTTATTCCTTATTCAAGTGGTATTCCTCCAAAACTGAGGTAACTGATACATTTGACCTACTAACAACATCAGCTTATATACACAAAGTTAATTTGTCAGAGAGAGAGAACTTGAACTCTTTCTGAACTCTTCATATGAGAACTTCCATAAGATGCAGGGAAGGGATCTAATATAGCTGCAGCACTAGAAGGACAACTTGTAGGGTATGGAATCAAGTTATCTTAATGACACTAACTAATGTTGTCTAAACTCTGGTAAGCTGTAAGATAAGGACGCAAGAACATGACTTATTACTTAACATATACAATGCATATAGTTTGACAACAGTGAAGACAAAGAGCTCAATTAAATATCTGTTTTCTACAAAAAATGCATATACAGTTGAGAATGTATTCATATGATAAACAACTAGAAGGGCTCTCAGATCCTGTCCAGCATTTAATGAGTCCCTCCTTGTCCCATTTTACACCCTTCCACCAAGTTTGATGAAAATCTGGGCAGTAGTTGTTTTTTTTTATAATCCTGCTGAAAAACAAAATGAACTGAAAACAAAACCTCCTTGGCAAAGGTAACAAATGCAAGAATGATTCAGTCAAACAAAAAAAATCCATTAAAAAAGAAAAACAAGTGAGAATGTCCACAATTGCAGTGGAATTAATCCACTTGTTTCCCCAGTCCACTTTTACTTCAGAAAATTGCTAAAGAAAAAAAAAAGAAATTCAATGGATTCAATTTTGATTAAGAAAGAAAATGTCCCTTGTTATTAACAAAGTGATTAATTTAAAAAAGAATTTAATAAAATCTTGATTACTACTGAATACAACTCAAACCAAGGTCCCGTTTGTTGTACGTGGATAACTGAATTATCCAGATTATAATGTTTACAATTTGACATGAGTCTGGATTTTATGGTTCTTGGAAGCTGGTTTGAAAATAATATAGAACTCAGATCTGCAAAGGTGCAGATTTATTGATATTTACCTGGTTCAAGACCCAGATGTTTTATGGTGAGCCCCATTACACAAACCCATTTTCAGATGCAAATGGTTCACGTTCTTTGAATAAAAAGCTCTGAAATAAATATGTTTTTGATGAACAGGCACATTGTTGAGAAATCATTATTCTGTTGTTAATTATCACAACTAAGCTTTCTACTACAACTAGATACTGTGAGCAAAAAGAAATAATTTCAACTGAAAAAGACTGTGTGTTCAAAGACTAATGGAACCAGAGCCTAGATATTTAATCAAACTGGGGATTTGTCATTTGAACACTAAATTATGAACTGCAGAACTCACTTTGCAATTAAAGCTACTTATGAAGAGATTTCATTCAAAGGTTTCATTTACATAGTATGTTTATCATTTGCATGTTACATGCATTAATATGTTAAATGTCTTCAGAATGTCTAGGATGGTCAGGGTTTGTAAAAAATGGGTCCAGTATTTACTTCAGTGACTCTGAGGCAGAAGAAAACGGTCATAATCTGTACTCATGTCAACTTTTCTAATTGGAATGAATAGACCCAGGGCCGCCACTAGTTTCCTAAAGAGGCAGGGCAGTGTCAAAACCCATGTGACACAGATACAGGAAATGAATCTAACGTGGGCTGTCTCAGTTTATCAACAGTCTCTAATTATACTTAGCCTTATTTATTTATACCAGAGAGTTTCTTAAAACACAGCTATTACCTTTTTTAAAAAAGGTGTAACCTTTGGACAGCTGCTGAGTCTAAATCCCCCCACCCACTGTCCTGATTTGCATAGATAACTGCATTTTTGTTTACATAAATTGAAACTACATGTCAATGCCCGCAAGTTCCTATTAGTATGTCTATGCTGCCTACGAATTCCTGTGAACAGTTGTTAACCTGAACTTCCATGGCAACTTACGGCGCCTCTACTTGTGATAAAAACTACCTGAGTAGAAGTTAACTTACTGATTACCAAAAAATATATACACGTACAGAAAAACCGACTTTGTTACAATAACAAGAGTAAATGTAATTCATTACTTCCGCCCCCGAGTAATGGATAAAGTAATGCCACTGACTGAGCATGCCCCCTACCTTGGTCAGAAGCCTTTGCAGATCACAAAGGCGCATGCCACGCTAGACTGTCCATAGAACCTCCCCGAGTCTTGAATCCTGGACCAATGAGAGTAGATGAACTTACACTTCAGCCTCACTAGGGCAAATGAGCTCTGTTACATGCCAGATGTTCTACACTCCATATACAGTGACCCACAAAACATCCTGTACCCCATCTTTAAAAAACCTGCTCTCACTCAGACACAGTCTGCTGTCAAGGCCCTTAAGGGGGAGCTTACTGACCGTCTGAAGCCTCTTGGCTGTCTTATTCTTCCAACCAGGTCAATCTGCAACAGAGTCCTGGAAATGATCCTTGAGCAGGTTCATCTGCGGAAACCTTGTTACGACTTTTACTTCCTCTAGATAGCAAAGTTTGATTGTCCTCTCGTCTAACCCACTGACCAGAATTGATGAGCCCAAAGAGCTCACATCAGCCCCAAGCCGCACCTTAACTACACATTTGAGGTCAGGGTAGCAGAACTGAGTCTTTCCTCTAAAAATAAGAGCATGTGAATTAAATGTGTGAGCTACACCACATCCTCAGTAAATGAGCTGAAACCAGGCTTCCTGATAACACAGAGACACTGCAGCATTTGTTTCTCTTTAACGTGAAAGAGAAACTGAGGCACGACAAAAGCTTGGCAGACATGTCCAAATTTGCCCTTCTACCACTCAAAAAGTCATCCAGCAACGGAGGAACATCCACCTGCTTAAGTGGGAAGAAACAGCTAACACAATGGCATTTTGGAATGAGGTTAAGAGGGACAGGGATGTAGCTGGCCTAGACCCATTTGAGGAGTTGGCTACCTCCACAGTCTCTGCTCTCTCCCTCTCACACTTGAATGCTTTAGTAGAGAGGCTATTCAGTCAAATGAGTGTGCTGAAAACCAAACTCAGGTCTAACTATGGCCTGAAACTGGCTGGGGATCCATGCAATGAGCATAAGCTGCCAAAGTGCTGCAACTGTTTGGAACTTCAGCGGGCTACTCATAAAAGTCATATCCCTCGAGCCTTGACTCACCATCCTTCAGAAGGGAAGCACTGTGGTTAGGGACCTTGATGAGGATGATGACAAATTGTATACATAACACACACACCTTTACATTCTTGAAAATAGATAGTGATTCATAAATATTCATCATCCATCCGTATTTTCTAACCGCTCATCCTACTGAAGATTTCACAGGGGCTGGGGCCTATCCCAGCTGAGATTGGGCGAGAGGTGGTGTACACTCTGGACAGGTCACCAGATTATCACAGAGCTGACAGATTGGCCTTGTTTATATTATAGTGGACAGTGCTAAAAACGGGTGTAAATGACGACAAAGACACATTGTGATCCAATCACTCAAACCACTTGCTGAGGTATTCTGGGACGCATTTGACCATGTATCTTTTGGAGTGCAAACACTAATGTGTCCTGATGCGTCCCTGACAAGGACTATGTCATCATTGCAGGATGTGGTAGTTGTTTTAGTAACAGCGCCAGTGCTCTATAATCTATTATTGTATGTCAAGTTGTACGAATGGTTGCGTGACCATTAATCATCATTGTCGTGTTGAGTTCTGCTGACAGCAATATCTCCCGCTATACAAACGTGTGGACATAATAACTGTGCACAGGGCAATAGCAAAATTTGTGTTCAGCTGGAGACGCATGCAGTATTCCCCAGTGGTGCACTGCATACCTAGAGTGTGTATGATAGTATACTAAACAAACTCTTAAAAGAAATTTTATAAAGACACTTTACCATCCTGTGATTTTTTTGTCTTCTAGCACGTGAACTATCTTTATAGCTTTATAACTGTATTGCAAAGCCATTATATATAGATATAGGGGAACACAGATTTTATATAATTTGATTGTTTTTATGAATACATTTATTCTTTTCTTACAGAACAGAGAATTCAAAGCTTTTTCTGTTTTTGCAGCATTGACCATGATAAGCTAAAGATCCCAGTGAGGTAGCAGCTCTTATTGCTGAGAGTCACAAACTAGGGAAAAGAAAAACTCCATAAATCTGTCAGATCACAGGTCCTGTTTCTGTTGTGACTAGCTCAAACTTTCACTTAGTTTTAAGAAATCTGTGCTTGAAAAACAACAACGTCAACCTGCCAACTGAAAACAATGTTCTGAAGGCAAGTCTCTACGTCATTCGTGTTCCAGAGTGAAAAATAACTGGTTGCTGTGTTATTGTCAGGTTCAGCTTGTTCCTGCTGGAAAAATATTATAGCTGTCAGTTGCTTTGTTCATACTAAAACCTCAGCACTGATGAAACTAGCTGTTAACACGTGGCTCAGTGACCTCAGTGCATTCTTCTGATGCTTTTAGCAAGAGAATGTATCATTTCCATGAATACATAGATATTCTATACAACACGAATGTAACAGCTAATGGGAAACTATGCATTCACATATACTTCAAAGAGCACTCAGGGTTTAGCCATATGAAGACCGTCATATGAGTGCTGCTGTTTGACAATCTCTGTCTGTCTATTTGTGTGAAGTGATGAAAAGTTCAAAAATAGTGTCTATAGCCTCCATGGTTTCCATGTTCTATGGATTAAGATGCTCTCCAGCTGATAAGACCAAGTGGGTCCAGCTATCAGGCATATAGAGTGATGACATGAGTTGTGGGTAATTGAGGTGCTGGGGCACTCTAGATGGCTATCAGTCTGCAGTAAAGTGATATACTATCTCCAGTTTTTGGCCAAGATTCTAGTAATTACAATTTATCTGGATTAGCAACGACCTTAGAAATAAGAAGTTGCCATTCCCCAACCATCAGTGCTCACTTTCCTGTACAGCTCTCTGAGTGAATATCAGACCATTGAAGGAAAATGACTGAATGTCTTGAGCTGCGGAGAGTCACTTCTGCCCAGTCTGCACTGGCCACTTCAACAGACAGACCCTGGTGGAACACTCCTCAACGATGGATTTGATATAAAATCATACTGCCAAAGCTTCAAAGAACTGATGAAAACACAGAGATGAAGGCCAAAGATACTCTGAATCAGGTAAGACAAATGAGGTAAGGGCAGATGACAACGGCATTTCAGGCAAAATAGAAAGTGCTCCAGGGATGACGTTTTTCTGTAGGCCGAAATGGAAGTTAGCATTGCCGCAGTTCCCTTGTCAAAAAGCCTATGGGATTTTTCCATTGGATTTTGGATTATTGCAGAAAATAAGCTTTGTAGCAAACAAACGTTTATGGCACTTTCATATTTTGTTGAGCAAGATAACCTAGGCAATAAACTAACTACATCGTGGTTGCATGACTTAATATCCCTACCACAACGAGGCTGTAGAGTTGTGTTCGGTGTGATGACGTTCTGTAGTCCCCTTTAGCCACTTGTTAGCAACTGCCTTTCTCAAGACACATAAAAGCTTAAAAATTCATGAGCAGGGTTTTTACTGACATATTTTATGTCGTAGAACAAAACATAAAAGTCTCTTAAGCTTGTGTTAACCTCAGACCTTATTTCAGGAATGTAACTAAAAAACCTATTCAAAAACCCATTGACTTTGAGACGAGGGAATGGGAGTGCTAAAATGCTAACTCATGTCTGGGTTTTAGGACTATTTCCTGGAGTACTCGTCAAATACTCCTTGTTGTTTTCAAAACAGGATGTCATCCATTGTGAAAGCTGTGTTGCCAATGTGCTGCAAATGGTAAAATGTCCTTCAGAAAGCCAAAACAAATACATTAACAGGCCTCTAAGGGGAGACATAAAAAGGTATAGTTTTTTTTTTAACATTTGGCCTTAGTTAGTTTCTTACTAGCACTCCCCCTAGAGGCCTGGAGAACTTCTGTGGTGTTGATTGCATATGCAGCGTTTTTCTGTTGCATTTGCTTTCAAGGTTTTGCTGCTTTTGACTTTTCATATCTGTATTTGTTTGCTCTTAATGCAAGGGCATAAAATTAGTTTCAAGATTGGAAACAGGGGGTTCTTTGTTAGAAAATTTTGAGCATCAAACCCTTAATTTCCTGCATTCTGGTGAATTTTTATGCACCACTGTGTGCATTTTCTGCATCAGCTTATGGTGAAAATGTATTTAGACATATAAAAAAAAAAGGCCTGTGCTACTTTAATGTTTTTATTCATCCACATGTTCCAAATATTGAGGGTAACATGTCCTCTGTGACCTCCCTGACATCTGCACCTGTCTGTTAGTACATTTGTTTTGACATTCTGCAGCAGGTTTTTTTTTTTTTCATTTGCCGCATGTTTCCATTGTTCTATTTTATTTTTGATTTCCATATGTGTTTTTGAATCTGCATTGTTTCTGCAGCTGCAGCACATTTCTCCTAATGGAAATGTTTTGGGCTTTTATAGCATATTTGCCCTTGTTGGCCTCTGTATATAGTTGTGGGCAAACCTGTGCTTGATAGTGTGGAATGATCGTGGTGATGACAAACCTCAGTGGAGAGGAAAAGTTTCTGTAGGTGGATTCTCAAAAACAAGCCAAACAAGTGCCTCTTCTGTTTTCCATTTGACCTAAAGTAAGAAGTTTGCTCGAAACTGCCACTGCAATGTCATTTCCATCTCATATTCCATATTCACAGGATCCCTGTGTGTTCTCTGTCTGGTTCACACTGTAGCAAGCCCTTCACATATACTGCTGTCCATATGGAAGATGGGATCAGCTAATCCCTTGAAACTCCATGAACTTTGCTTTCTTTTTCTTTGCTCTCTTTTTGTGGTGGGAGTGACCAGAAATCAAAGTTTGGGGATCAGGTAGGAGGCCGGCAGCAGCTCGCAGCCCCACCAAGCAGATTGCCTGCTGCTGTGCTGACTGAGGACTGCTGCACACAAAGCATGAAAAGTGTGGATTCTGGGGGCCAAAGGCCCGTGTAGTTGGCTCTGCACTTCCCGACCAGCCTGGGGAGAAAGGAACGGCTCAGTCAGCAGGCCAGGGCCACTGGAGCGATGAAAAGATAATTCTCCCCCCCACCGCTACTGGACCTCATGCGGCGTCAAACCATTTGTGAGCAGTGACACAGCCAGATTGGGCCGAAAGGATATGAGTGGGAAACTTCAAAACCTGCTCATGTTTCTGCGAACGTGAAAGGATTTGTATAACACATTCAAATTTGATGGACTTTCCCATGTTCACTCCGGACAGCCCTTTTTTGTTGACATGTTCAAATAATGAATCTCTTATGTGTAGGATCCCTTTTTCCCCCCCTGGTCCCGAGTCCTGTTTCTAGTTGCCGGGTAGGGATGCTGTGCGGACCATTCCATCGTCTGTCCCAAGCTTATGGAGAACCGCTGACTTGCTGGCTTCCAGGAACCAGGGTGAGTGGTTCTGCTTCTCCGAGAGCAACGGTTTGCCTTTTAACCTCAAGCTGTCAGGAGGAACACCTTCGGCTGTCAGAGATAGAGACGCTACCTACAAACTTGGTGCAATTACTCCTTGAATTTAGCTCTTTCCTCAGGACTGAAACTCTGTATCTGTGACTGACAACAATTATGCGATAAGAGGTTTTCAGCGGACAATGAGATGTGCACACAGAGATAAGCCATTATACTTGATGAAACGACTGTAGTTATCAGCGCATTATCCAGCAGCATTTCTTATAACTTTGCTGCCAAAGCTGTAGGTGTTCAAAGATAATTCCATGTGACATTTTTCTGCTTTGATTCTGGTTGGCAAGCATATGAAAGATGTTCCTCTGAAGTCAAAGCCGTTGTGAGATAACTGAAATCTTCTGGGAAAATCTTCCCCTCTGACATTAGCACATTTAGACAAGAATATCTCGCCTTTTTCTCAGCAAAAAAAATTAAATATATGATAGATTTCACTTTCTGTTATTTTCTGAAGTGACAGATGAAGTTTATAGACTGGATTTCTTACATAAAGTGCTCATTCTTGTCCTATTTCAGGTGCTGAAATGGAACATATATTTTTGATTCTTCTACTGTTTAGTAAGGCCTTATCACTTGGAGCTCAATTCAATGGATACAACTGTGACGCCAACTTTCACAGCCGCTTTCCCGGTGAGGAACTCAGACCTTTTCTTTCCTCCAAATTACTGGACTGAAATTACATGTGAATGTCTCTTTCAAGGAAAGTTTTCCTCAAACTATCCTTCTTTTCCAAAGAGGAGACAATGAAATGTTTGTCCACAACCTAGCTCCTGATTTGAGCTTAAAACGTTAAAATTTAACATGTTAGTTTTGGACTGTAATCCCAAAACTGCTTTTCTTCCCTTAAACATAATTACAAAATATTTTGTGACCAATCTTTATGTCTTTCTGCACCCGTCTCTCACTCTGTGTGTATGTCTGTGTGTGCCTTTCAGCCGAGAGGGATATCAGTGTGTACTGTGGGGTGCAGACCATTACCCTCAAGATCAACTTCTGCCCTGTCCTCTTTTCTGGCTACACCGACACTGACCTGGCCCTCAATGGTCGCCATGGAGACGCCCACTGTCGAGGTTTCATCAATAACAACACCTTTCCCACTGTAGTAATCTTCAGTATCAGCCTGGCGACGCTGGAGTCCTGCGGCAATGTCCTGGTGGTAAGAAAAGCAGGAAATGTATGATTGATTGTTGGCAGGCATTTAACACTGTTGATGATGGAGTTACATTTGGTGCTTTAATTGTTATGGTTATGTCGTTAAGGTAATTAGGACCTATCAGAAATATTCTATCGAAAAAACATAATTAAAGCTAATAAAATATAGTTTACCGTAAAGAGTGGATAATGTAAGGTTTGTGCTGTCATTCAGAAATGAATCACAGCAGGCATTGCCAGCTGAAAATTGTCATAAAATGACTCATAGTCTTAGATGACTTGACAATTATCTCTAAAACATTTTGTGTGCTAACTAATTCAGGCAGAGCAAATGCAAACTGAAGTTTAAACTTTAAAAACAGCAAAACGATCAAATGTGTCTTTTATCTCAGCCAGCTGTCTGATTCACAGTATCCATATTGATGTTGACAAGTCGTGTTTATCCTGCATGGGAATGACTCATTATCTTGGCAAAGGGGCTGCTGTTGGATCTTAGAGGCCCTGTCAGAATGATGAGTGAAAAACAATTCTTAAAACAGTTTAAAGGGAGTTTAAAGTGAATCTCTGCTGAGCGAGCTGTCTCTCCCCCATGGTTTTTCGCTGAGTGTTGAGCTGTATGGAACGAGACAGTTCCCGGAGGGTTCCTTTTTAGATAAAGAGGGGTTGATTTGGGGATTAGTGAGGTGCATTAGCATGCTCTGATGTTATCGGTCCCTGCCCGGTGTGTCTGATAAGATAATGGCGGTCGGTTAGCGAGTCAGGAGGAGGAGTGTTAACCTCACACTCATGTTGTTTATTGCAGGTGTCCACAGCACAAGGACCCAACGCTTATGGGAACCTGTCACTGGTGCAGATTGGAAACATATCAGGGTATATCGACACACCAGATCCCCCCACCATAATCAGCTACCTGCCAGGTCTGCTGTACAAGTTCAGCTGCAGTTACCCGCTGGAATACCTGGTCAACAACACACAGCTGGCCTCGTAAGTCTAACTTCCACTTTTTAATTGGTTGAAAAGTGCTCTGATTAGTTGCTATAGAGAGCCAGCAAGCTATGAATTGAACTGAGTAGAACTAATTGTTGGCATTATTTGCTTTAAAAAAACTTTGAAAAGCTTTTGACAACTGAAATACAGGGGCAGGACCAAAATCCGCAACTAATTACACTGTAAAAAAAAAAAAAAAAAAAAATTGAGAAAGCTTTAAAAAGTGCAAAGCCTTTTGGAGTTTTCGTAAGTATGGACTGATGTGTTGTGTCAACCTAGGTTCAGAAATTTACTCATATGTTTTGCATTTGTCAAAATTGATATTACTATTCAGATTTACTCAAGTACTTAAGGTTAGTGTGCTTAAATTATTACACATTGATAAACACCAAAAGTTCTACAACCCAAAGTAGTTATTATTATTTGGGCGGGGGGCATGAATGAAAAATCTGTTTCTTCAATTCAATTAATATTGTGACAAACATCACGGAAAAAGAGACAGAAACTGCTTTTAACAACATCAACTATTTAGTGGCAGTCTGCAATTCACTGCAACAGGCTTGAAACAAATTAGGAAGTCTTTGTAAGAATTGATGCTGTTCAGTTTTTACTAATAATTAATACAGTACAACACACAAGTACTGAGTATCTGTTATCTTGTCTCCCATGATGGATAAAATATTTGTACAAGTACAAAGCATTTAGAAACGACTCCACAGCCGGAAAACCATAAAGTTGGATGAACATGTTTTTGACTGTGGGTCAACAAAACGTTAACATTCTCAGCTTCAAAAAGGTACTGGAGCTATTGTTTTACATTTCATCATATTTCACAAGCTAGCTGGCCACCAATGTCGTTAGATGTTGATATTTGATTGAATTTAGGTTACATACAGCAGGTGACCAAAATTTTGCGCTGCGTCAACGTCTGATGACGACGCCAATTTAACGTAGAATACTGACAGCAGATGACATTGATATTTTGTTGGTATTAAAAGTGTTGTTAAATAACCAACATCTTTTTAAATATCACATCACCAATGCCCTCGTGATGTATAATTAACGACATTTAATCATAATGCATGGAGAACACAACCCAAGGTCATAATATTAAGGTCTACACAGCATGAAATTCTAATGTTGTTAGACATCAATAATGTCATCAACCTGATTTTTATTCCAATCAAAGTTTAATGTCTTGAAGACTTCAGTTATTGTATCCGTCTCATGTATCTTAGTAAGTCAGTCACTGGCCTTGGTGTGACAACACGGCTTAATTCAAATGAACTAATAATGATATGAAAACAAAGCATTTTGCTTTAATCAGAATTTAAAGTTCATACATTCATTCATTCATTCATTTTCCATAACCACTTATCCTGTTAGGGGTCGCGGGGGGGCTGGAGTCTATCACGGCTGACATTGGGTGAGAGGCGGGGTACACCCTGGACAGGTGGCCAGACTATCACAGGGCTGACACACAGAGAAAGACAACCATTCATGCTCACATTCACACCTATGGGCAATTTAGAGACACCAATTAGCCTAGCCTGCATGTCTGCGGACTGTGGGAGGAAACCGGAGGACCGGAGAAAACCCACACTGACACAAGAAGAACATGGAAACTCTGCACAGAAGGGCTCCCACACTCCAGGTTCGGATCAGAAACCTCTTGCTGTGAGGCGGCAATGCTAACCATTGCATCTCCGTGCTGCCCAGAATTTAAATTTAAAGTGGAAGATGATAAAAGGTTGTCCATGCTCTGCACAGTATGATTCAGATATGGTGGAAAGACAATGTGTATGTCATTCGTACACAAGCAAGTTTGTTCTTTATTGACATTGTGACTACTAATAAGTAAAGCAACATCTACAGTACAGTACAGTACATAACTGCTTTCTTTTTTTTAAAAAGTTTGTTCACAGCTTTGATCTTTTCTTTATCTTCATTTAAGGTCTGCAGCTGCAATCTCAGTGAAGGAAAGCAATGGTACTTTCGTCAGCACGTTGAATCTACTGCTTTACAACGTAAGTTCACATCAGTTCAAACAAAATATCTGTTATTTTGCTGCACAGGGGAGCCTGCGCTGTTGCACTGGAGAATAAACTATATACCAAAGCCAGATTAACTCAGCATGCATCAAAGTGCGTACGAAGCTCTGCAGCGACATTAACTTAATCTGTACCTTTTTGCATCTGCAAATGCAACATGTAACATGAAACATGCATGAGATGGGGAGGATACCAAAGGCTTAGAAACCCTTTTATGCCAGCCACGTAGGCAGCAAATTACCTTTAATCCTGTAATTGGGGAAGATTATACTCTATATACCCTCAATTCATGTCAAATCTTACGCTAAATTCACTTGTCAGTTTGAACCAGACACTAGTTTATGGGAATCTGTGGAAACCAGATGATAGATATGAGGGAATTCATGAAGTGGAATGAAACTGAAGAAATTGCTTTCATCAGGGAATGTGACAAACATGCTGAAATGATATTGTGGTTTATGTGCAGGACTCATCATACATTCAGCAGCTGGCCATCCCGATGGCAGGACTGACCCTGAAGACGCGGGTGTATGCAGCTGTAAAAGCTTCTAACCTGGACAGGAGGTACTCAGTCAACATCTAAGTCATGCAGCTTCAACATGTCATCAGCACACTGTGTTCATATCAAAACTAAAGGTTTTTATTTTGGAAGGTGTGGGTTACCATATTATTTTGTCCATTATCGTTTGTCCTCTGCCAAGTTGCTGGATTGTCATTGAGTGCAGTGTCAGAGACCCACACCCAAACTCACCATGTAGAACAATAAGGGGTTGTAAAATGACACATTTGGCTGCAACACAATGTGAGGAACAACACCACTGACCTATATTTAGGTGATAGAGAAGCAGGTAAGGATTTGTGGCTCTACTTCACCAACTTTTAAGGTGCATGGAGAAGAGAAAAAAACTGACGAGATCAAAACTCCAGCAACACTTGTAGTATAAAGAACAACTTTATCGCCCCTGATGACCCGATGAAGGCAGCAAGCCAAAATGCATTGACCTGACAAAAAAGTTATTCTTTATATTGCAAGTGTTGCAGGAGGAAGTTTAAGCTAGATCATAGTAAAAGTAAAAGAAATATAAAGTATGAATATGACTAATTTATTTTATACAACTTTAAGGAATGAGTTGGGGGTTTTTTAAAGAGAAATGCAGCTTGACTTTAAAAACACAGCTTACAGAGAGTTTTAAAGTCATTGAGTTCTTTAAATTCTCATGGGACTTAAGAAGGATCAGGCTGTTCACTGTGTCATTCTGTTCACCTGAAAAGGACTTATGTGTTTTATGGTGAGCTGCTCCTGTGGATACATAGAGTGCAGGGATGCACCATGTGAAAGTCTGGTCTTGACTATGGCTTTGAACCTGTCTTTGATTTTAAATCTTTTTTTGCGATCTGATCTCATGAATTCTGAAAGAAAGTCCCTGAGAGACTCACACATAGTTCAACAGCATGAAAATCACATGGTACAGTACAACACACTGCTGGCCCTTGCAGTCTTTGATTTAAAAAAAACAACAAACCAAAAAAAAAAAAAAACAGCTTTCATAACCTAAACATGGCATTCCTGACTGGGTTGTGAATATGACCTCTCCAGGTATCATCGAATGTGAAAGCTGGAAAACATTCTGCTAAGTGTAACAGATCTCTCCAGAGAATTGATCATATTCCCTGATGTTCTCTGACAAGTACAAATGTCTTTAAATTTTATGATTCTTTAGGGATTTCATGACCAGCAGCGGCACCTTTCACAGTTCTGGGAAGTCCCTTGTTTTCAAGGATCAAGGATATCTTTATCATTCCAGAGAAGCAATTTGTTTAGCTAGTAGTAACCAACAGTCAAGCAACAACCAAAAAATCCAATAAAATAAATAGCCTGCAAATATAATACAACATAAAAATCACACAGCTATTTTAAAGGCCAGTGGCAGCAGGGACAAATAAGTCAAAAGATATTTTGTTATTACTTCTAAAATAATTACTTTTGATTTGCTTCTGTCATACTGATATGTCCTCCCTTTGGCTCTGAACATGTCTATGTTTAGTCTCCAGATTGACGTCAGATGCAGGGGTGGGCTGGCCATATGGCATATCAGGCACTTTCCCAGGGTCCCGATGAGCCTCTTGGGCCGACACAACTATGTTTTCTTGTTGTTGTCTGACCGGCCTGTAAAACAGTAGACTGGCCCACTTTGTTTATTTTTCTAATTGACACTGGGCTAGTCCAATCACATCTTTAAACCCCTGTCCCTTTGGCTCAGCGCCTTCATTATACAGCATCTGCGGTTAAAAAAAAGAGAGCCCAAGTGGATAAGACAAAATACAAAAAAAAAAAAGACATTTAACCTGAACTTTTTTGATCCTTTAGTGGCTTGCTGGCTGCTCAGAGTAAAATCAGTCAGCGCCTCAGCACTGCAGCTGCATTTCTCCCTCTCTTCTCTTGCAGTGCACACACAGGCAGGAGTTATGGTCATTTTATTGTAAGACTATTGTGATGTAAGCCTCTGTGAAGCGTGACAAAAAAATTAATATGTGTAATAGGTCTGTGTGTGTGCATGTGCAGGAAGGGTGGAGGAGAAATGGCTGCTTCTTGTGCCTCCCCAGATATTGAAAAAACCTAAGCCCTTGATTTTTTTGTCCCAGTTCACCACTGGTCATTTGATCTGCCTGTGGGGCAGGTGGTGGGTGGGGGAGTCAGTTTGGCTGATGGGAGGAGGGTGTAAACACAAGGACAGGTTTTGGAGGGAGGTGGCTCATTGTTTAACTTACCACCTTATCCTTAGTCACAGGTTATAAATGACCTCACTCTTTGCCTATGTCCGACCCTGTCCCCTAGAAACATGTTAATGTACTACTAATCTGCAACAGCAAATCCGTTATGAAAGTATGCCCCTCGGATTATGTTTTCTATAACATAATAAAAAAGAGTCATTAATTATTATTCTATAAATATGCAAATATTGTTGTTCAAAAGTTTAATTGTTAGACACACAATGTCTCCCACTTCATTAAGAATTCAATTTTGAGTGGATTAAGTTTCCACATCACACTTGTGTAAGTTGCTTATAGGACCACAGCTGGCTCCAAACATCACAAAAATCCTACTGGTAAGTCCATGTGTTAAAGTGAGATATAAGATGAGCACAGAGAAACTTTCCTCCCTCAGCAGACTGATGTATAGATAGCCTTTTAGTGTCGAAATCCAAGTGAAGAGGCAATAAGCAAAGCACATTTTTGAGTGGAGGGGAAAAAGTCAACAGTGTCTTGAAGACAGGTTATGTACTCTATGTACATTTAAGTGCAACCATCTGCCACAAGGAGGACTCAGAATATGAACACCAGTCCCTGGCGTCAAAGTCCGCCGCTTTGTACCCTACATCTTAACCATCCCCCAATGACTCACATGGATGTAACACTTAACTACACTAGAAAAACTTTGTAAGGAAACAAAAACAAGGCAGCAACTGCATTTCCCTGCAAAACATGATTGGAAACAAATAAGTAATTTTAGAAATGTAATTTCTCGGTGACAGGGTATTAATGTCACATGGCAGTTCTTGTCTATTGAAGATCATTTTGGTGACTATCTACTTTTCACCTACCATTAGAGATGAGCAAAGTGCCACCAAGGTTTTGGGCAGCCCTTTCTATCTACATGATCTCCTTTGCCTTTAAGTCTATGAACTGGGTTAACTAATCTTTAATGTTAAATAGATGGAACGTTCTCATGGACTACTGTTACACCACCCCCTCTGGAAACCCCAACGATGACCTCCGCTATGACCTTTTCTTTAGGTAACTCAGGTTTGAAAACAGATCATTTTTAATTCAGTTCTTATATTTCTGTTGCTCTCCTTTCTCATGATACTTGCTGATTTTTCCCTTTCCGAGCCAGCTGTGAAAAAGACCCCCAGACCGCTGTCTTTGAAAATGGGAAGAGCCAAATGGGCCGCTTTGCCTTTGAAGTATTTCGCTTTGTAAAGCACAAGAACCAGAAGATGTCCACTGTCTTTCTGCACTGCGTCACCAAGCTGTGTCGAGCAGATGACTGTCCAATGCTCATGCCAGTGAGTCTAACAAATGACGCTTTCACACATGACAAACTATTACAATAAAATATTACACACATATTTTGTCAATATCTCTCTTAAACCCATCTACAGCTTTGTGTCATGGAAACATGTGACTGTGCTCTGCCTCACATGTGGAAAGATCCACCACAGATTACCTCATTGCATATAATATATTGAATTATTATATGAATTCAGCTACACAACTGAATGTAAAATTGTGAACATTAGCTCCACTATCTACATTTAAAGTCATCCTACATCAGTATAAATAATAATAATATGATAAATAATATTAAATATATGATGTAACACTAGGTCATTCGATATGGGTACTTTTACTATTTTACATTTTATACTGTACATTGCACATTTCACTGTTAATACTTCTGTACTTTTAGTTAAATAGGAATTTGGAAGTTTTTTTACATTGTGGTATTGGTACTTTTAAAAGTAAAGGATCTGAAAACGTCTTCCTCCACACAAAATCAATTACCAAGTCAGCATGCTGGGCTACCTGTACAGTCCTAGTCATAACAAAATCTGAATTTCAAATTATTATAAGCAAGTATTGACGACATTATTCAGACTGTCAGGGTCTATATATTATCATGAGGTGTTTACTGACAGATATAATCTACTTAATTGCACATATTCCCTTTGCTCATAAAGAAAAATATGTCTCCCTTTTAGATAAAACTTGTGATCTTTTCTGCCAATTAAGAAAAATATCAGATATGTTTGTCAGATGTTATTACAGAGCAGGCTGTTTATATTCCTCCATCTTAAGTGACTGTCTCCTGCTCACATTTCCAAACAATGTTTTATTGGCAGCTGTTGAGGGCTAATTTAAACAGGTAATGAGGTTACTTCCTTCCTTCAGTCAGTACTCTCTAAGAAGTCTGTTTCCTCATGCCTCTTTTATTTTTTATATTATCAGTCACTAAATGTGAATATTTTATGGAACAGAAGCAATGGGAAATAATTGTATTCAAATCATCATACACATTCAGTCCTATGTGAAAATCAAAACATTTATACATTTCATTTCATGTGACAATATGACCCAGAAAAGCACAAAAATACAGTTTATAAAATGTATAATGGCAACATTAATAGCTCCTATTAGCCATCCAGTCGGTGTTCCCTGATCACCTTTCCATGACACATCAGGGTGGTTTCATCATATCTCTCTTTGCCTTTTTTTTTATAGATCTGTGGCAGCAGGAAAAAGAGAGACGTCTCAGAGGGAAAGGAATCAAACGCTGCTACTGGGAATGCTGTCCTGACTGCGGGGCCTATCATCACTCGGAGTGGTACAGTTTAATAACACTCCTTCTCTTCTGTTATTCCTCTCCCTCAGTGTCAGCTTCCCACCAACCACTTTTATCTTCCTGGCATTATCAACACTGCACTGTCACTGTCTGAGGAGCCTTTTCTTCCCATCTGAAACTTCATATATAAGCTCTTTCAATTCTTGCAAACTTTACAGTTCTTCCTTTTTGCTGTGATTTCTAACAATTCCCCGAATTGTTAAAAACCTGCACTGATTTTCAGATCGGATGTATTAAATGGTACTTTTGACACTGGGATGTTGAGTTATGGTGAGAACTTGTCTGGGTGACCTAGATAGTCAGAGAGCGCCTGAAGGCATTCTGTTGACTCAAGTACTGTACAATAAATGATCAACACACCTTGTATAGTCAAGCACTGTACCGATTACAGTGTATTACCCTTAAATGCCCTTTACTTTTCTTTCCACAGAGGAAACGCCAACCAACAACTCTCAGCTGGGTAAGCCTTCACATTCTGTCCATTGTGTGGAATGACACTTTAAAGGGGATTTTGCCTTTTAATTATATATTAGGGAGCCATCTAAAATGCTAAAAGCCTTTAAATGGAAGAAAAAGCTTCTTCATATACTCTTCTACTCCATGATGTCTTGTTATCCTGTGATGTTCAGTACTCATCATGAGTTATATTAAGTGCCCTTTTCCCCCAGTCCGCCTTTACTGATTGCACTTAAAGCTCTTTATATTACATCATTACTGGTGTCATTTCAACCTGATGCCGTCCAGCAGCATATCATACTGCCACAACAGGTGCCATCCACCCAACCAGTGGCATATCAGAACACTCTGAAAGGTTACAGCCAGCTGTGTTAGAAACTGACACCGCCTGGTGGAGTATCGTACCACTGGAGATGTGGCCATTGGCGTCAGGTGCCGAAATCACTGACAAAGCCACGGTACTTGATTATTTTGGTATGAGAACAGGCTGGAGGGGCTCATTCAGGTTTTTCGCATCAGCCACCATAGTTAGCAGCCACTCTGCAATGAGCAGTGTCAGAAAAACACAAATTTTTTTTTTTTTTTTTTTTTTACCTGAAACTGCTTTATTCTGTGTTTTATCCACTTTTAATGAGCACGTCCGTTTGTTTTGGAGAGAAAGAGGACCTCCGCAAATGAAAAAAACCTCCTACTAAAATGCCTGGATCAGAAAAAAGCTGAGCACACATTGATACGTGCTTAGCCATGACCACCAGAACAGCATTGGAGAAACACTGATTTGTAACAGTAGATTTCCTTTTTTTGTAGAGAACTGGAGACCTCTGTGGATATTTCAGCTCCCATTAAAAATCTCCTGAACAATGAACTCCTAACCGGGAGTTTACGCAGTCTCCAGTCCTCACCACTAGATGCCAATCCAACACACTGTGTATATTTGATTTAGTTATTTTGCTACATAACACAGAGTGCTTATTTAAAAGTCCCCCAGAAACTACTGCATTCAGACGGGTGGAGAAAGCAAGATTAATTGACCGCAATGAAGTAGAGTATGGGCAAAGAGAGTGTGTTTTTTAGTTGAGAAAAGGTGCAGGAGTTGTTCCTGTGCTCCAAATGCAGAATATCATGTGGCTTTGTTATGTGTTGGTCTATTTGAGTCAAATGTCAGTGAAGAAATTGGTACATCTGCTGTTCTGATGGATTCCCTTTCCCCCTGATTGTTGAATGTTGATGTTGGTTGACTCCTGGTGTTTTGGATGTCTGAGTCATATTCTGCTATTAAACACCACCGTAGCCGAGCTGGAAACATCTCAGCGTGACATTAAAAGTTGTGTGATTTTTTGCAGGAATAAGAAAAACAAACCATTAAATACACTGGACTGACAAATGTTCTGTGTATCACCAATGGCAGCTGCTGTATGGGGGATTTTTGCATTCATGGCGAAGAACAAGTATTGCAAAGGTAGAAGAAATGTGAACAGATTTGTTTGTTTATTTGTGTTTGTGCTTTTGCAGCCCATCTGAAAGCTCCAGTGTTTCAGATGAACACAGTGACAAGCGCGCTCATCTCAGGCATCATCATCCTGGGCGTCATGAGTGTTTGCTTCTTCATCTTCTCCCTAACCCTCCTCAAAGGAAAGAGCGCTCCTGTCAGCAGCCTGTCTGGAGTCCGCAACCCAGCCTTCAACTGAGCACCTGAACCCAACTCACTGCAGACACTCCTCCACAAGTGACAGTGCTAAGCGAGGGGCAAACAACATGATGCGACATGATGTTTGTGCATGTAGTCTTTTTACAGGATGTTGATTTAGAAAACTGTTAACAGGTCTGTACAATGTGCCTTAGTGTAGAAGTAAAGCAGGACTTTTTATATGTTGTTCTGTTCTTTGTGTTTCAACCATGTGGCAGGCTAGGCCTCACCCTGCATGTAACTGTCATGCAGCTTTGACCCACATAGTGGGGATACTCATAACTTAATTCAATACCTCAGCTATACAGCTTTCATTGCAGGGTATAGGATCAATTACAAGGCTTACAGTACTTTATGATAGTGCATGATATGTTGGTAAAATTCACATTTCCTGCTTAGAGGCAGAAATATAAGAGCACTGCATTAAGAATATAACTTGAGAGAATGAGGGCAACTCTATTATATACAATTAAAAGTTAAAACTCAAATGATTGATTGATTAAGTGAACTAACAGACAGCATCAGGCTTGGATGTTAAGCTTAAAGTTTTCTTGATAAAATCTAACTTTTGAAAGTATATTTATATAACAATTGGAATAAATCTTTAATTTATTAATATTGCTACATATTAGAGATGTAGTCTTATGATTAATCACTTGACAGGTCTGTTGTACGTAAATATGTATTTGACTCACATAAATTTAAATAGTTTATGCAATGTGGCAGCAATAAAATTGTTAAGTTTCATTTGTACATGTACCAAATGCCATTATTTGTAACTTTCTCAAACTGTGTTCTTCAAATGTTATTGATGATCTATTCCTGAAATGTACAAATTGTGTACGATTGTGCGTATTGCAAATATTGCACTTTGACTTGTGATTAAAACTTGCCCTGTGTCATATTTCTAAACATACAGTATGGATTTCCTCATAAAAGTGACTGAGGGACTTTGTTGTCAGCAACAACAGGGGGATGACAATGAGGTCAGAGTTTCCGAGGCACTTTCCTATTTACATCAATATAGCACATAATACTATGATCAAACTGGTTATCAGATACACAAACCTGACGTTAGATACGCTAATTCTACCTGACAGAGACCAGATACTTTGATGATGTTGTATTTCCATTCTAAATACAATGAGCTCTGTGCTTTGTGATTATCTTCTTGCCTGTTTTATTAGGAGATTAACTATAAATAAAAACAGGTCAATATTTATTTTTACCTGAAAGGTATGCACAGAAGGAGACAGTGCTTTGCTCAACCCTGAGTACGGCCTTCAGGAAAAGTACCATTGGCAACAGGGCAACCCATGTTGCCTGCATGGAAAAAAATAATTCTGCAAATCACACAGCTTTTAGGAACTAAATCAAACGACACTCGACCAAAAAATACATTTAACACGAGTTGGTAAACCAAAAAGTCTTGTAAATAAAAAAATATGTCGATTTTCATTTCATTCCAAAATGACCTCTCTGATGTGATGCATTGATTGTTCTTTCCCAATGACAGATATGACCAAAAAAAACTTCAACAGAGCAGAAATTAGAAGGGTATAGTGTCTATATGGAAATAGGTTTGTTAAAGTATGGACAAACTTTAAGTAGAAAAAAAGTATGCTGCAATATTTCTTTTCCAAGTTTCCTCGAAAAATTAAATTAAAAATTATTCATAAACATGATTTATCTATATGTTATTCTATATAAGCCATCCCAACAGCTTTTAGTAGTAGGGGCGACATTAGAGATGGCAGTATGTCCAACCGGCTTACAACCATAGACCACGTGTAACCACGCCAGTTCAGGACCTCAACACTCAATGTCTTCACTTGCAAGATTTTCTGAGACCAGCTACCTGGACAGCTGATGCAATGATTGGTTTGCACAACCAAAGAATTTCTGCACAAGGTGTCAGAAACACTCAGGGATGCTCACCTGTGTGTGTTGCGCTCATTAGGGTCTTGAACTGACTGCAGTTTGGCATGGTAACCAACTTGTGTGGGCAAATACTGTTTCACTATACCAGGCAGATGGTTGACAAGCATGTGTTTCATTGTGTGGGCCAGTGTTTTACTAATGCTAATGCTGTGAACAGAGTGCCCCGTGGTGGCTGTGGGGTTATGGTATGGGCTGGCATAAGCTACAGACAGTGAACACAGATGCATTTTATTGATGGCAGTTTGAATGCACAGAGATACTGTAAAGAGATCCTGAGACCCATTGTCTTGCCAATTATCCACAGCCATGACCTCGAGATGAAGCATGATAATCCACAGCCCCATGTTGCAAGCAAAATTTCTGGAAACTGAAAACATCCCAGTTCTTGCACGGCCTGCATACTCACCAGCCGTGTCACCCACTGACGTTTGGGATGCTCTGGATCGGTGCGTACGACAGTGTGTTCCAATTCCTGCCAATATCTAGCAACTTCACACAGCCATTGAAGAGAAGTAAGCCAACATTCCATGGGCCACAATCAACAACTTGATCAACTGTGTAAAGGAGATATGTCGCACTGCATGAGGCAAATGGTGTCACACCAGATACTGGCTGATTCTTTGAGGTATCTGTGACCAGAAAATGTATTCCTGTAGCTTTAGTCATGCGATATCCCAATAAGTGTCTTTTTTCAAAATAAAATTCAGAATTTTAGAGTTGCCTTTTTGGCCCTTGTTGCATGTATATACGCAGATAGTTTTGAAAACAGATACTTGCCCCCTCTGTTAAAATAAAAAGAATAAAAATCTGTCCACACAACCTTTGATTTACAAAATATCTCTGTCCACAATGAAATGCAACAACAAGTCCAAACACCCCCAGGCACTAGCTGTCTTCCACAGTCTCACCTCATCGCAATGGTTTTAAATTGTACAGGCAAATGTAACCTTTTTTCAAAACACCTTCTGGAGATCTCATTATCGTTGATCCCCTTCACTCAAAGATAAGAGTGGTGCACTAGACATGCAGAAGTTTTCCTTAACTCCTCATCAACAGCAATCCTGTTCTAGAAACTGCTCCACCATCTGCTGGTTCAACCAGGCCTGATGATCCAAAACTGTTGTTTTATGGCAGACTTCAAACCACAGGCGCTGAGGTGGACCGAATAACATTGGGTGCAGCAGACACTTCAGTTCACCCGTTATGGAGTGCAGCAGTAATGAATTTAAGTGCCAAATAGGCCAAAACAGGTCTGGCCCAAGGCACACTCTTGTAATAATGATGCTGTTTAATCAAAATCTTGATATGCCACAGGGGTCAGGTGGTTGGATTATCTTGGCAGTGGTGCTCACTAAAACAGACTTTAACAATTTATGCACAACATTTGAGAGAAACCAGCCTGATGTGTGTTTAGAACAAGTCTTAGAACTTTTATTTCATCACAATAAAAGGAAAAATAGGAGCAAAAAAAGTGCATTTATATTTTTGTTCAAAAAGTATGAAGGAATTCAGCTAAAACGATATCTCTTTTCATTTTCCTTCTAAACAGCTGTTAGAGATCAAAGTATCTCACTTCTTTTACCTTTACAGTGGAGATCTGTGACTATGTGCCATAGAGAGCTGACAGTATACAGATTTATTCCAGACAAGCACGACCAACACATCACTGAATAGGTTCATTCTCTTTGGTCGATGGCATGGTATTTAAAACACAAGAGGCAACAATGTTATTCAGTTGTTTTGTTATTTGTAGATTTCACAGTTTATATTTTATCATATGTAGGTTAAAAAAAATGACGAAGAAAACATACAATAATATTACCCAAACAACACACAGTGGCAGCAGTCCTCAGAGTAGACAGGGCCACAGTGAAGCAGGACACTCTGTATTGTTTTGGTTAATCTGCTGGAAAGGTCACAAATGTCATGTCATCAATCAGAGAGCTAGACCCAGCCATTATGTTCACCAAGAAAAATTAGGGGTCAGATCGCTCAGGGTGTCTTCTCACATTGTCCTTTATTTAAACAGAAGCATTCATGTGTCTGACATTTATTGGGAATATGGTGGCAACACAAATCAGCACACCACTCTGTACGTACAAGCAGAATACGTGGGGGCATGGCTTAAGGGTTTTGATAGAATGAGTTATGAATTGAATTAAGTTCCTTTTACTTGAGTTTAATATGTCCCTTTTATATTATTTTACGAATACTGGATATAAGCCTCACCTATCAGACAATCAAAGACATTAGCTTTAGCTACTCAGATGTCCTTTGTTACCCTATATCTTAGAGAAGTGTCAGTTAGTAACACAGTCTTAAGAAATGTTTGCAGGTCTATCTCATTAGTCTCTGTTTATTCTGTGAGAAGGATATTTACTGTCAGCTTTAATTTGCTTTTCTTTAGATATATTGTTTTGTTTTGAATGGTGGCTAGAAACACGTGTCATCATCCACATTTGCAACAGGCAATAGTTTATTTCAGCTGATGGATTTAATTGCATTTCCAAGGTTACATACATCACTCTTAGGGAATCTGAATGGACAGGGCTTTGTGTATTATGTTATGATCTCTCTGATCTATAACCATGTTAAAAGATTTAGTTATTCTCTCAGGTTTGTTGCTTAACACCAGATCAATTTGAGATTTAGATTCGGAAGTTGTCCCTTTGGGTCTCTTAACTAACTGTGTGAGATTAGATATGTTTGTGATTTGTTTCTGTGTCTGTGTTTATCTAAGTTGTTATTAAAATCACCATTAGTAATTACTTCCCTACCTGTTGTGTTCCTTAAGCATAGTATATAATTTGTCAAAGAAGACAGATTTTGCAGAGGGTGGTCTGTACACTCCAGTGAAGATAAAAGACATCTGCAGTGACGATGTGACATTGGAGACAAATAAATTATTGGTCATTCTCTACAGAGCATTGGATCTGCTTCCAACCAGGCCAAGTCTCTGACAAACATTGGAAGTCTAGGTTGGAATCTATCTATCTATCTATCTATCTATCTATCTATCTATCTATCTATCTACCTACCTACCTACCTACCTACCTACCTACCTGCCTACCTGCCTACCTAGTTGGTTGGCTGGTGCTTACCTGGCCACTCATGGAAGTTGATGTAGGTTGAGAGGAAAGGAACTTATAGATTTGACATCAGCTCTGACGGTGTGTTATTTTAGGACTCAACAATGTTCATCTTTATGACATTTCTTTTGGTCGCAGGGATGTCTGTGTTTTTCATTTCAGGGCACAACACACAGAGAAATTTGGAATATCCTTTTATGTCAGCACCATACACGGCCAGGCGCTGTCAGTGTATACCGGCACCTGACAGCATCAGGGGAAAGACAGCTGGACATCAAGCAGGGCAGGTGTGAGGGGTGGTGGATGGATCCTACAATCACCAACTTTCACCTGGGAGGCTGGTCCCATATTTCCCATATGATTGTAAAGCCAAACCCTGCTATTTTTTCTAAACCTAACCACATGCGTGTGTTGTTGAAGGAAAGAAACATCAATTTGCAATGTTGTACCAATACAGTACATTTCCTTTTCAAGGGACTGCATGCAAACTGTACATTTCCTGGGAAAATGGAAGTGTATATTGAAAAGACATAATGCATGTAACAGGCTGAAGTTGACACAGCGTTCCAGAACATCAACAACAGACACACCCAGGCTACCTTGCATGTCATATGTTGATGTGGAAAGTCCATGACCAAATGACGAAATGTGATAAGGTTTGAGTGAGAATGAGTTGGTTAATATGTCTGTCTGTGGATAGATTTTTGTCAACACGATAACATTGCAACTGTGCAAGATGCAGTCAAACTTTACAGGTGTGTAGTTGAGATCAAAATGAAGGCCAAGTTCGCAGATGGGTGTGGTCCGAGCAAAGGGGCCAGAGGTAGTCGGGTAGGAAGTAGGGAAGGGGCAGTTGTGGGTTGCTTGTTGCTGTATCACAGCTGGAGTGATGCCATCACAAAATGGTTTCTAGTTATTAATATTCATGATAACATTCACACACCTTCATACTTTTTATCCATTTTATCCAAGAACTAGTCATCTCAGACCAAAAGACTATAACAGGCATTCACTGGGCTGTCTTAACGCAGCAAATGCAATAAATCATTATCCATGTGTTACATTGTGGACATGCAGCCCCCATTATCACACAGGTGAAATTATGAATCCTGCCATAAATCCTATCTTAAAGATGTTGGCAGGCTGCAGTAAAGTCTATTATTGTAAAACACATCTGATCTTAGAAATATGCTCTAAAAGGATTTTAGATGCTCCAGCTACAGATTATGCAGAGCTGAATGCAAGATCCAGAAATACAGCATGATTGTCCCTCCTGTCTGGCTTAGCTGACTGAATCCGCTGCCAGATTTGTGTGCTTTGTAAGCACCTAGACAAGCCTCGTATTTCAGCTTTCTGCACACTTGCGTCACTGAGCCTGTGCTTTTCTAAGTAAAGTGACAGCCGACGCACCCCCACACTACAGATTATTGTCTTTTCTATGATAAGAAGGCAAAACTGGAGGGGGAGATTGATTTATATGTGAGGAATATGTGAGATTTCGATTTGGAAAATCACCCCTGCTTTATGTCAGGACATAGGAATTAACAGCTTCTGAATTCATTAGTTTCCATAGGTACATGGACCACACCATTCAGAGCAGTGCCCCTTGTTAAAAGGCCCTGCTTACATAGTGTGCCTGGTTGGAAAAGCAAACAATGGAGGACATCTTCTAGCCTGACAACACAAACAGAGCTCAAGCCTTCACATTTGGCCTCTCAGGTGTGCTGCTGTCACTGACAGGAAACAAAAAGCTATAGCAGTTGTGTAACAATAGTGACATTCAGCAACAGTCATTCCAACATCAGTTTTCATTAAAATAATTAGAGAAACCCAAATACACACTCTTGACTATTCCTAACTAATTTAGAATAAATTCAATTAGAATGAAAGGCCCAAGCTGCTGCAGTCTGTGTTTCGTATGTTTAATTCATTATTGTGTTATTCTCACTTGGATACTAGTGACCCACTGTGTAGACTTCCATAAAGATTCCTCCGACCAATGTAAACACAGCACTAAAGTGCAGTACCAATCGTGACCTCTGGGACGTGGAAACGATCCCACAGGATCATCTTCGGGTCTCCTAAAGGATACTTGTTGTTACTGTTAAACCATAGACTTTAACCTAAAAAGGGCATCAAAGTATTGTGTATGGTCCCCAGGGATATCACACTTACTTCATCAAGTCTCATGTTAGTATTCTAAGGGATTCTATATTTTAAAGAAAAGGGGCAAGGCTATTGTTTCTGGTGTGTCATAAAGACTTGCTGTGTAGGGTTTCACTTATCACCCTTAAGGTATGGTCCATGGAACTCCCTATACAAAAGAATTGTTCCCAAACACTGAAGTTAAGGTGGACACACCAAACTACATTGACCTTGTTTCTGTCCAATCATGAGAAAGTGTCATAGCTATATAAGAATCTCCTATAATTCTATACATTGTTCAAAGGAGGAGACAAGCAGAGAAAGAGGACGACAGCAGTCGGACAGTTAAGGTGGGTGCCAAGTAAGGTAACAACAACTACATCAAAATCAACATTCTTTTGATCCATCAATATCTTTTGCTATTACAGATCTGTCCATACCAAGGCAGGCAAAAATGAAGCTTCTTAGCTTTCTTTTCTTGGCATCCATGGTGGCCAGAAGCAGTCAGTTAACGTGTCTAAGTGACCTTCGACGTCCAGGTACAGTATGCCTGCTTCACCTTTTTCTGATGTGTTTATCTTTCTTCTATTCCGAAAAGGCATTTATGTTCTCAACCATGGTGTCTGTCAAGCTTATTATTTCATTCTGACCACAGGACCTCTATAGCAGTGGTTCTCAAACTTTTTTGTATCAGTTACTACTAAATTGATACACACAAGGTCATGGACCCATATTTGATAAAATTTCACTTCAGGGACTTCCATGTAAAAAAAAAACTGGATATGATCAATACTAGAATTCTATAGTTGTTGAACACAGTTGAGAAGATAACCATGGAGAAAAGGAAACATGTGATCAGAGTAGTCACTGTTATGAATCTTACTCACATTGGGCTCACTTCTATAGTCAATAATACAGTGAAAATAAATGATTTCTCATTTTTCTGGGTACACCCTGGAACTCCCTCAAGGAGCCCTGGTTGAGAGCCACTGCTCTAAAACAATGCAACTCTGCCACACAATTGTGAACAGCGAAGCAGGAATATTGAATCCAGAATTTGAATTTTGCTCCCAGGATTTGGTGTTTTAGACATAAAAGTATTCCAAGTGGCAATTGCAGACAAAGCTTGCTGATGCACCTTTCCCTCTCTTATAGAACCCACTGACATCTCTGTTGAATGTGGCACTTCCTCGATGAGCTTGGCTATCCAAATCTGCCCTGTCGTCTACACTGGCTACAATGAGTCTTTGCTCATCCTCAACCACATGTTCGACAAGCCGGAGTGTAAAGGAACCTTGGATGAATCTGCCAGCCCACCTGTTGTCAGGTTCACCTTCCCCCTCAACATGACCAACGCCTGCGGCAGCACTTTCCTGGTTAGTAGAGGTTGGAGGAGGAGGACTAAAATGGGGGAGAATCCATAATTTTCTTAAAGCATCCTCCTTTTTTCTCTCTGTGCTTGACTATGTTGCCTCCAGACCACCAGTGCAGCTGGCACAGGGATCTTTGCTGACTTCTCCAACATCCAGACAGTTAATATCAGTGGCGTGGTGCGCTCCCATGATCCAACCACGGGGGTAGTCACCTATAATGCTGAGCTCAAATATTATTACTCCTGTGCTTACCCTCTGGAGTATCTCATCAACAACACCCAGGTGGACGTGTAAGATCTCTGCTTGTATCTCTCCAATGACTATTTTCTAGATATTTACTGTTCATACCTGGACATGTTGTTATGGGGAAATTGACAGTGTCTGTGACCATTCTGACGGTACGTGTTCTCTGGCAGCTGTACTTTATAAAGGGATAGTTTAGATTTTAAAATATTGTACTATTTCTTCTGGTTGAAATGAATCAAATGAAGTTCTGGATGCCTTTTCTTTTCTTTGAGAACAGTCAGTCTATGAATGTTAAATTGTGATATTAATTGTGTTTGGCTTCATCCCTGGTTGTCCCAGGAAGGCTTATGTTACTATAGGCATAGAAAGTAAATTATACCAAAATGAATTACATTTTTGTAAGGATTTATACTTTTTTCTATGAAAGTTTATTAAGAAAAAAAAATTATTATATTTCAATCATTTTAAAATGCAAGGAATTAAAAACTCAGCTTTGTAGACGATGTAATTCTCTACTTTGGAGGGGAGCTGCTGAAACAGCAGTTCAACATAAAACATTAGCAAGGCAAACTGTACGGAGGTGTTTGGCTTTAGGCATGGTAAATAGGAAAAAGTTGCAAATTCCTCAAAAACTATCCTCTTCTTTGTCACTGTGGTCAGGAGAACAAATGTGACCCCAAATGCGGTACTTGCCTTTGATGCTATACATCTGTCCTGCTCACTGTCATTATACTCCTCTGCTGGTGGAAATAAACACCTGGTGTATAGTAACAAATGGGATGCAGTCAGACATGTATCATCCAGCCAACTCCTCCCTGTTTCTGATGCCACCCCTTGTCCCATTTAGGTCAGCATCTTCCATTGCAGTGAGGGACAACAATGGAAGCTTCATCAGCACTTTAAGCATGGAACTCTTCAGCGTAAGTTAAGATGGAGATGTTTTATAATGAGGCGCACATTGCTCGTGCTTTGTTGTTTCTGGTTCCAGCTCAAGTAATGTAAGCCCCTTTCCCACTGGAAAATAACAACTATAACCCCCCAACATCTGGCATTTTTATTTAATGGGAAAGGTTACAATCGGCATTCACTCCAGGGGCAAATGACTCTGCAGTAGTCATGGGTATTTATTGGCTCCAGTTCCAACTGGCTTTGATAAGCAGTGATGGAAATACAACACCATGGTGGATGTGCTAATTTTAGCCTCATTGCCAGTGCAATGGAATGACAGGCCACTGCAAAATACAGTCAGTCTCTGTCCAAGCAGCACTCAAAATTTAGTCTGTTTGAGAGAGACTGAATAAGTAACAGATACAGAACTTTGCATCAAAATTTAGCTTTTTCCTAATTTCCAAGGTTCCTACTGGTGGTGGACTTGTTGAACCATGTGAACACAGCCTCCCTCTTTCATTCCTTCCTTCCTTCATTTCCCTCTAGGAAAAGTTTGGTGTTGTGATAAGCCTGCTGAAATCTAAATCTTTTGTAATGTTTAAAAGTAGGTATGTTTCCTCCTCCGACCAGAAATGTGGGCTTTTCTTTTGGGCATTTATCTCTACCCTGCAGCCTTGCAAACTGTTTGAGAGTTGGCTTGTGTACGACATACCCATGACAATGTACAGAGCTGACCATAAACAGAGGAGAAGCCTTGTGTCACAAACTGCAGTAAAAAATCCAGTTGGAACATATATTCCAAATGCACTGTATACATGTCCAAAGAACACTTAAAAAACTAGAACAATACAAGCATATCCCACGTCTCATGTCGGATATGCAAAATGCTAAATTTGGAAAAGCCCCAAATCAGAATATTTAAATGGAGTATGCTGTTTACACGACCCCTATCAATTTCAGAATATTACCATATTTGCAATATTTTATGTTTTTTAATATTATTTGGCTTTCCCGCATTCAAAAACCTGCATACACGTGCTAATGTCAGTGGGAAAAGTACTATTGTACTACATACAATAATACTGGTATTATTGTAACTGGTTATGTCAACATTTAGTAAGCTGTTTTTCTTGTTGCATTGTCACACGATTGAGTGTGTTTTGTCACAGACATTAAATTAAGTGGCATTTATGCAACTATTTTATTGTAAAAACTTTATTAATATTTGCAAAACTCAGACATGTCAGACACTTCAAGAAATAAGCGTCCCAGCTGAGCTGTGTATAATTTGGATCATAACCAGTGTTTACAGCTATCCAACTTTAACATTTCAAAATTTCTGTTGACAGGATGACCAATACACCAATCCTCTGGTCATACCATCACTGGGCTTAGAGCTGAGAACAGATGTCTATGTCCAAGTCCAAGCAGCCAACCTGACTGATCAGTAAGAACATCCATCTGCTGGCTCTGGTGATGAGTACAAGACATCACAAATTTCACTACATTGTTAGCGTTCTGGTAATCACAATTATCTTGAGTGGTGCTAAGACCAGAATGCAACAATGGTGATGTTGCAGAACAGTGACTTGTTTTGGTTGTGGGGAGGCGAACACTGTCATTAAAAATGCTAGTTCTCCCTTAAAACAAACAAACAAACAAACAGCCATATGTTGACTCTGTGATTCATCATTAACTGATAAATGAGACAAACTCACTTTGCTAGCTGTATGTGGCTCTTGCAGAACATTAATATGACGATATCATGGGAGCTCGTCTATTGTGGAACAGACAGGTGCATTAGTAAAGTCAATGTCACTGACACATGCCACTGCCAGGGAAAATAGATGTGACAAATAAACTGAAAACGGATCGTCAGGCATGTGAGTCCTGCGAGACAGAGTTTCTTAATTCGTTGTAGATCTTTACAACAATTCGCCGAAAGAGCAAAGCAGGCACGAGTCCAAATCTTTGTCAAAATTTGCCATTTTCAGCATGTAGGTTGTTAGCTTGGAGGTTGTTGTTTGGGGTGGGGGATGCCAGTGCCAGCCCAAATAGCAATGGCAGGCTCACAGCCACGGTCTCGACCACTGGGACAGACTACAGAGGTCCCCACTCCAGAAACAAACCAAGTGAACACGAGAACACAAGATTACTTTAAGTGGACGGTATCAAATGTCTGAAGTATTTTAGCACTACCTCTGAAGCCCACTGTTTTTGCCCCACCAGGTACCACGTGCTGCTGGACAGATGCTATGCTTCCATCTCTCCTCATCCCACCAACTCCACTTTCTTCAACCTGTTTGTCTCGTAAGTCCTCGAATCTCATTCTGAAGAGGCTGTCAAAGCCCTTATCAGGCCAACACTGTTGTTTTCTTGGTATCAAACAGGTGCTCTAGGGATCAGATGACCACCATGAAAGAGAATGGGGACAGTCACAACGCCCGCTTCTCCTTCCCGGCCTTCAGGTTTGTCGAACAGCAGAACGAGACAGTGTCCACCTACTACCTGCACTGTATCACCAGGCTTTGTGAGATCAGCACCTGCAATGACTTTAAGGTCAGTGAAGGATCTGTAATGAAAAAAGACATTCAGCCCATTTCGAGTATCGTTCTGTGCTTAGTCACATTCCTTCTTCCTTCATCTGCAGCAATGTAACAACAGGAGGAAAAGGGATGTTTCTTCCACTGGTATTTCAGAGGCCACCACCCTATCCTCAGCTATTCCCATTGTCACCAGAAATGGGAATTGTAAGTATTGCTGTTGAGTCACTAAATGCTGATCACGAGGCATTAACAAAATAAAAAAGAAAATAAAAAATGTATAAAACACAAGAGGCAAAGTTTTTTTGTTTGTTTTTTGCTCAGAAATGACCATTAAAAAATTAACTGATTTTCTTCTTTCATCTTGTTCTTTCAGCGCTGACATCTAAAGAGCAAGGTAGGATGCTGTTGAATTCCATTTAATGTTTTTCTTAATAGCTCACCAAATAATGAAACATTTCAATTCTATAAGGCATATAAATGTTTCCTTTATTCCATCTGACTCTATAACAGTGAAATTCAGTATTAATCAGTGACTCTATTGGCTGTCTAATGATTGCCCCGAGGCCATATCCAGCCCAGTCACCAGAAGAAAATGTTGGCAATATGTGTTTCTGCAAACCACAAATACGTTACATTTACACATTTCATATGTATCATTTTGACGTTTCTAGAGTGACATAGTGTATGAGCTGACTTTGTCATTGGGAGGTGGAAGAGATGACGAAAGGTGCATCACATAGGTGAGATGCTGGTCAAGCTGCAGAACACTATTTAAGACCAACAGAAAAAATGGTTGTGATTTAGTGAGTCATTGCTTTGCTCCTAGCAGCGTTTTAGGCACCAAATGTGAGTGTTTCATAGTGATTCATTGCTGTTTGTCAGTAAGATTTTTATGCATTAAAAGCAATTGTTTTTACAGAGACATTGCTGTTTTTTGTTGCAAGATAGTGGCATGAAATGTGCTTTTTTTTACTAAGACATAACTGCCTTTCCTGCCAGGATTGTGCCCACAAATAGGGTATTTTAAGCCAAAACATGATCTTTTCCTAACCGTAACCAAATGGTTTTTGTGCCTAAACCTAAACACTCTTTAGCCATAGCGTTGTTGAAAAATAAAGGTTCAACATATTTGCTCTATAATGATGTGCAAATGTATCTGTGGTTTGCAGAAACATTTAGTGACAACATTTGCTATGCTGCTATATGCTATATGAGTCAAGGTGTGATGAACGTGTTTGTATTGGTTGTGTTGTGAGCAGCTGATTCCAGCAGTGACTCGGAATCCAGAATGGGTCTCGGTATAGCTGTGGGCATCCTCACTTTGGCCGTCATTGTGATTGGAGCTGCAGCAGTTGTCCTCTACAAAAGGACCACACACTTTTAAAGGAGAACAGGCACCTGTCTGCACCGCTCTGGACAAGCTTACCTGTTGGATGAACGGGTGTACAGCAGCAACCTTTGCCGCAAGCCCTGTGGGGTAAAACTAAGCTCAATTTAAAAAACACTCTTAATGTGTTTTTTCTCATGTAGCATGTAAATGTGTGGTTTAGTGGTCCTGTGGTTGTAGTTGGACTGGAAGTTTGGTAATTTGGAATGCAATATGAAGAGTAAGAATCTTTGCACAAAGAGATGCTTTACTCATTGGAGTAGACATGCTGCATTATGTGATGAAAAGCTTAAGTGTTATGCACTGCTGCTCTTTGGCTTGGAAAAGCATAAAAGGAAACAGCTAGTTTGTAGTTAGGGTAACAAAATTATCTAGGGCATTTTGAGACATTTTATTAGCAGACACAAATGTACGAGTACTAATCTACGCAGAAAGTGCAATTGATATTGCGTTATACTGAGTTTTATAAAATCCAAACCAAATCAGTGACGCTGATTGAGTGTTTTCAGGTCATATGTTACAAGCAAAGTTTGACATGAGTTTTGAGGGTTAAGCCATTGATCAATTAATTGTTTTCGTTATGTATTCGTTGTTTGTTTGTTTTTGCATTATAGCAATTCATTTTGACATTCAAATATGCCTGGGCAATTATCGTTACTTTACATAATTGGACTGACATTTTCTAAATCAATCTGATGAGAGAACCTTTAATATTGATCATGTTTGGTGTTTCTCTCTCTCTCTCTCTCTCTCTCTCTCTCTCGCTGTTGAAATAATTGTTTAAAGTTAATTACAATGTTAGCAGAATAGGACAGGAAATGGGTGTATATATAACAAAGAATAAAAGTAAATCATGATGTCTTAAGCTCTTTCAACTGTCAAAAAGTGTATATTGGATGTTTTAGCTTTTTATGCATTGATGAGGTTGCAAACCAGAACGGTGATTCTGACTGAGGACATGTATCTATTCCCCCCTCATCTTTGTTTGTCCATGACCTAAATCCCAGTTATTTAAGGCACACATGTACAGAAGATGTTTCTAGTTTTACAGCAGGCCTAAGACCACAAAGGAGGTTCACATATCACTGAAACCAGACACTGTCACTTTCTTTACAACCTGTTCTTTCACCTGACCTTTGTGAGGACTCACTAATACAAAAACACTGCATACAATAAAGAAACTCCCACACTGGTTTCCTTTTTTGAAACTGAATATCACATTGTCAAAACTAGGAGTCAAAAACAGCTGGTCAAGCAAAGGAGGTGGGAAAGCCCTCTTGAAAAGATACCACCACCCCTCTGCTGTATGGAATGGGGACACTGCAGCGACAGTCCTCTTTAAAGGTATTCTGTGGAGTTTTTGACCACTGGTGGTGCTGTAGAGAAATGTTGAAATGACTTGATTTGGTGTCCACTTTGTTTGTATCACATGCACAAAGATGCAAAACCTCACCTGCAGGCACCAGAAAAAATGGGGCTTTAGTGGTACTGACTTACTTTGAAATTAAAGCCATAGTTGGTAATCCTGTTCAGAAACACTTTTTGTTATACTGGGTGAAATGGTCCTTCCATCCGGAGAGTAGTCAATACATAATGTGTTCAGAAAAAGGAATGAAAAAGATCCGACCTCTGTGGCAGCTGCAGGCCTGTAAAAACTCTGACCAATCCCTGCCATTCGGTGCGAATGGAAAGAACCAATCAGATGCCTTCATGTCTCGTATTGCCTGAGCCCCCCTCCGTCCCTCCCTCCCTCGCACTCAACACATCACTGTTGACGGAAATATTCAACACTCCTCAGTAGAAATACTGAGTTAGCAGGAGTTTGCTGCACAATGGCAGAGAAAATGCAGCCAAAAGTACCACTTCCAGTGTTACTTGTAATGGCTCACCCCACTAAACAGGCTGAGAAGAGAAAGTCAGAGGCAGAAAAGGCTGCGACGAAAAAGGCTTTGGATAAAGTGAGAGGACAAACCAGACATCAACAGCAGTCCAGCTTTTGAACGGTGGAGACAACTGAGGGAGCTGAAGGGCCTGAAAAGTGATGCAGAGGTTGCTGTCTTTCTGTTGGACAGGTAATTATTTGTTTGCTTTGGGGGAATTTGTTATTTTACTCGGTTATCCTCTGCTCTGCTGACTGCAGGATGCACGTTCAGGCATGTCTGGGCTCGTGGCTTTGGACGGAGCACTGACGGGAGGGGGAGCAGGGGGTGGAGCTTAGAGGAGGTGCCGCTTTCAAATCTTGCTAGCTCTCCAACATTACCAACTATGGCTTTAATACAATTCTGGATTAATTCATGAAGTCGAACATTAACATATTTATCATTATTTAACATGAGTTCAGGTATAAACAATGCCCACCTTTGGCCTTCTATTCAAATGCAGATATAGTGATGGATCATTTCGTTGGTTGAATACATAAAAGTAATGATGTTTTTGTCTCTGTACACCTTTGCCTAGCAGTAGAAACACTCTTCCCTCTGTGCAGTGATATGATTGGTGGGTGTGGGTAAGGTATCTTTCTTGCTTTAAAAAGGTTTCTACTAACAACACTACACAGACAGTGAAGCCAGGCTCTACACTACAGATGGTTAGTTGTGGTAATAGTCAGGTTAACTGTGTGCTACACTGCAAGCTTCAGGACCCTATTACAGAGAGCAGGCTCAACAAACTCTGAGCCTAATCCTGATATCCGAGTTGGCTAAGCCTGAGCTGGGAAACTCTTGAGTTTTCAGTTCCAGAACAGTTGATCAGAATTAACTCAATTAACCTTGAGTATGTTCAGCCTGAGGGAAGCACATTCACGGTGAGCAGCAAAAGCCATCATCAATTGAGTGCAAATGACAAGTTTGGCAGAAAGCAGAGTTAAAAGCTGAGCCATTTATTTCACCCCAACTGAATTAGAGATTTCAGTGACTTCAATTTCAATGTGGTCTTCGAACATGTCGAGGTAATGTGATGCATTAATGTGTGTCTAATATGCAGAAAATATAGAAACATTTTTATATATTAACAATGTTAAAATATTTTAATATAATTTGCCATATCCTCTTATTCAGCTGTAATTTGATGGAGCCCAAACACATTTGGCAGCAACTCAAAATCAAACATAAAAATATTGTACAGACTGGTAAGTAAATTTTGCTTATACTTGTTTCATTCTTCAATATTAGGCTGAGGTAAATTGAATTACTGATTTGCTGAATTGCTGTGAAATGACCTCGGTTCACCTTGCCTCATCGTTGATGTGTTCAGTATCTCCAGTGTTATTAAGAAAATTGCTGTTGTAAAAGAATCAAAGGGCAATGTATAAAATTTGCTCTGATGATAATGCAAATCCATGATTTGTAATATTTGATATATCTGAGTGGAGAAGATTGTTAGATAAATGATAGAGTGTGAGGTGAAACAGTATACTTCATATAGACACTCCTGCGGGAACGATAAAACTTCCAAACGGGGTCTAATCACCTTCTCCTAACACAACAGCCTCTAATAATTTGTGCACAAAAGGGCACACCATGTCTCTCCTTCCTGCTACACGCTCGGTGGGCGACCAGTCTCAGGCTTAGATGAAGTGAGTTTCCCTCATCTCAGGCTTAACATACTCAGGGTTTTCACTAATCCTGCTCTCTGAAATAGGGCCAAGGTATTAGCCAGACTGATCATTCGAGCAGCTAACCTTTGCTGCCCATTGGCAGGCTAACGTGATTTTAACAGTTTTTACTCAACAGTACGGTATCCATTTTAAACAATTTTAAACTCTGTATTCAACCATACAAATGTTTTTTAAAACTGGGTTGCCCTGCAACAATGTGACAAAAACTGCTGACGTTAAATAGGTAGAGCCACTTGAAATTTTCAAATGTATTTTCTCATAGCCTATACCTACGCTCACTGGATTTATTTATGAGTTTGATAGACACCACAGAAAGGCCGACAAACTTTTTTTTTTAAATAATAGACTCTGTATCTCACCACTTTAAAGTCCTCTCACCTTCTCATATTATCTGCAACAAGTGGGGTACACACATTCATAATAGAGATGTCTGTGTAAAAATGACACAAAGAAGACCAACGTTCACTGCTGACATCACACGACTTCCTTTAAACTGCCATTTCCTTTTAACCCCAGAGTTGCCCCTTGCACATGCTTGCACATGCCTTGGCCAGGCTCTTGCAGAGGTCAGCAACAAGTGGCGAACCTTTGCAAGAGCCCCTGCTCTTGAATATAAACATTTTATATTCCAGCCCAAATGCTGTGTTGTTTCTTTGTAATTATAGAGTAAGAACGGAGGGAAAGCTCATAGCTCGTTACTTTGTAATTAAACAGTAAGTACAGGACAGGAGTGGAAACTTCATAATCCAACCCGCATCACTAATTTCACTGTGTAATTAAAGGATAAGAACAGTAGAACAGTGGATACATTCTAATCCAGTTCACCACATCACTCTCAACTGTGTAATTAAAGGGTAAGAAAAGGAGAGCATCACATTACTGTATTATTTTTTTTTCCTTGAATGACAATACAAGCATTTCATAGCCGTGCACTTGAGAAAGGTAAGTTTGTTTTCAACAGAGTTGTGGATGAGCACGCCTGCTAGGAGCATATCTGAAAAAGTCTAGATCCATTCCTCCACTTTCTTCTTTCAAATCATACAATGAAGTAGAAGACATTGACATAATAATCTCCTGGAGTGTGGGTTTAGCTTTAGCAGGCACCCTTTAAAAAAAATTATTATCAAGGGGTGACCTGTAGCTTACCGGATAGATTGTACGCCCCACATAGGCTGAGTCCTTTACAGCAGCTCAGATTCGATTCCAACTCATGGCCCTTTGCTTTGTGTCATCCCCCCTCTCTCTTCCACCTTTGCAGTCCATCTTCAGCTGTACTATCAATGAAGGCAAAAGACCCAAAAAATAATCCTATCAAAAAAGAAATTATTGTCACAACTGCAAATGGCAAGGGCATTTGTTTTTATTGTACTTCATCCATTAATATTCTACGTTTTGTTAACTCATCCAACACATTCTCACTCCGACCTTGTCACATGCATGGTCATGGACTTTCCACGTCCACATACAATGTGCAAGGTACCCTAGGTGCGTTGATTGTTGACGTTCTGGAACACTGTGTCAAGTTCTGCCTGTTATATGTATTGTCTTCTTTCGAGATACACTTCCGTTTTCACAGGAAATTTCCATCAACAACAAACACACATAGTTGGGTTTAGGCAACAAAGACATGTGGTTAAGTTAAGGAAAAAAGAACAGGGTTTGGCTTTAGAATGTTATGGGACACGAACAATGCTCTCTCAGGTGAAAGTAGGTGTTTGTTGAAAATACATTATACTGTAATTACTTAACAGGTGTCACAGGATGTCATTGGTATCAACTGTTCAGCTGTGTTTACCAGGACTGCCCTTTACAAAAACACTTAACAGTATCAATCATTTCTCCTTTCTTCTAATACCCAATACTGTAGGTACCCAGCACTTACTAAAGTACTATGACGTATTTCTCCTTTCCCCTAAAAGTCCCACTTGTTACTCTCTTGTTCTGCTCTACCCAGATGTACCGGTAGGAGCTACACCTTTGAAATTTACAGCTGTCCTAAGCGTGACTGTTGTTGCTCCTTTGTGTTTTGAACCTGGACTGCTAACTTTAGCCAACCTGGTGCTTTTACTTGCACAGCTTGCCAGTGACTTTCATCTACATGACAAGCTTTGTTTGACTCTGCCTGTAAATAATGGGATGGAATTTCTTTTCAGTTCTACTGAAAACTGCACCATGGATTCAAAGGGAGAATCTATCAGCAAGATGCTCAGTTACCAAGAGAGAGAGAGAGAGAGAGAGAGAGAGAGAGAGAGAGAGAAGTTGTGGGGTTGTATAAAAAAGGATGACAAAAGAATCATTGAGACTGGATCTGCCAGCAAGCAGAAGTGGTCATCGGTGAGGCTTCAAAGTACATCACTCTCTTTCTCTGTCTGTGTCTGACACACACACAGTGAGAGTTAGAAAGGATATTATGTGGAATGGAATTGAGGTATTATTGCTTCAAGTTAACCTACCTCACATTAAATCTATTCCAGTGGACTGCTGCTATAGACCACCTAGCTCAAACTGTAATTATTTAGAGGCTATTGGGGAGATGCCAGATAAAGTCTGTGAATTAAATATGGAAGTTGATTTTGCAGGAGACTCAAATATTGACTGGCTATCACATAATTATTCCTGAAAACATCAAAGGGTTATCATAACTGATTGATGCATAGTGAAATTAATCTCTCAGGCTTAGTTTCTTGGGTTTGGGCAGGTATGTGTGGTCCACGCTGCACTCTGGTATCCAAATGCACACCCACCTGACAAAAGATTTTGTAAAAACAAAACAATAAACATTTCTCTGCATTTTCAGAAGTAACTCTTTAACCAGCAGCTGGTTGGATGTTCAATAAAACACAGGATGCAGAGTGGTAAGAACTGTGTGCCACAGACAGTGTGCACTCCATGTGCGCATTTTGACCATTAACACAATGATTTCATTTGTGGTATCTAACGCCACTATGCTTAGCAGAATGAATGCAGCCTCCACCTGACCAAGTGTTATTAAACACATAAGCTTGAACCTATATCAATGGATGCCAATTTTTGGGAGGTGCAGAGCTCTGGCCAACAAAATGACCTGGTATTTGACCCAGTATTTGGTGCTTTTAACCACAAGCTTCTTCTTGAAAAGCTTGAGTGTTATGGATTTAGACCATCTGCAGCAGCATGAATTGAAAGCTATCAGGTAAATAGATCAAAGAGTTTTCTTATGTAATTCAGCAGCACTGTCTCCTAGTTACCTTCAGGGATCAAAATTAGCAGTCGCCAGTCGCCAGAGGCGACTAATTTTAACCCTTTGACCAGTAAATGAAGTCACCTAACCAGCCACTCTGGCGAGTGAAAAAAATAGGGCCAAACTACTGTTATTGTTGTTTCTCCCGCCCCTGGCTGTGTGTAGGCTACGTGATGTCATTGGTTGCGCGCCAGTGTCATACAACAGATCTTCAAGCCCACAACATGCCGCAAAGTGGGAGCTAGAACGTGAGCGTGCAGTTGGAGATCCGTGGTCCGCCATTTCCACGCCCTAGAAAGGCTGATAAGGGGGTGCTGTGGCCGTGCTGCGGCCGTGCTGCCTGCTCTCTCCGGTTTTACGCCAGGCTCGGCTCGTTTCAAAGACTCCTTGCGAAGCACTCCAGCGACCGGATCTTTGCTCTATAACCACAAAAAAAGATGTGATGTCACAACAGTCTCCTTCAGTGCATTATTCTATGCTTTCTTTTGATTTTCACATTGGCTAGTCATCCTGTTTAATTTGTCTTCTGATTAAATCGGAACCGTTGAAACAAGTTGTAGGAAGCCTCTGCAAGTAATTGGTTGCTGGCAGACACTCTGCAATAAAATGGTTAATCAGCAGTGCCGTGCACTGTAGAGCCGATGCGCAGCTGGTTCTGCCGGCCTGAATAGAATATAATGTCTACTGTTGTGTACAGCATTTATAGACTGAGCTGAGTAGTGATGCGCGGGTCAACCCATGAGCCGCGGGACCCGCAAATGGACCTGCAGGTCGGGCAGCAGTGATCGTCTGTTAAATCGGTCTGTAAATGATATTTTGACATTATTGGCTNATATTGTATTTTGAGAATTGCTCGAGTTTATTATAGTAATAACATATTGAAAATATACCAAAATGCTATTTATGATTTTTGGCTAGCGAAAATTTTTTTTTTGCCCAGTAGATTTTTAAAGCTTACTAGCCACTTGGCTAGTAAGCCAAAAAGTTAACTTTGAACCCTGGTTACGTTTATATACAACTTTCAAACAGCAAATATTTTGTGAGGGAAACTTCAAGCAAATTATGTTTTCTATTCACATAGAGAAAATGTTGCTAAATATATTGCAAAAATGTTGATACTGAACGTATCAGCAAAGTATTTACTAAAAACGATCTTTCCCTAACCTTAAGTGCTTTTGTTGCCTAAACCTAAGATAGGAGTCTGGACGCTAACCTGAAGCTCTGGTGCCAAAGTCCTGCACGGAGTACACCTGCCATCATCCCCAACCATTGATGCCTAAGTAGTACATGGATGCAGTGCTTTGTCACCTTAAAGAAACATTGTCTCTGAACATAATCCAGACAGTGATAACGTTACCAAAAGGACAGAATTAACAAAGCAGTTTGGTAACAAACAAACATAATTTGTAGGAGACAGGGTTGTTCTCAGATAGCATGTCTGTGGAATGAGGAGTTCCACAAGGCAGAAGCCTAGGTCCTCTTTTTATTCGATTTTTACTCATTAATCTCCCGTTGCAAAAAAAAAGAAGGCAAAATTAATGATGTATGCAGATGACACTAAGGTATATGAATCAGCAATAACACTTACTTATCTGATCTACCATATTCAAGAGAGTGCTGGATATAATTAGAAAATGGATCCTTGAAAACAAACGGATACATCTCAGCAAACATTGATTGGATGGTGATGTTGTGTACCTGGCCGGAAATGGTCCAGGATGGACCCTCTCTTACAAACCAGGAAATATTGATAATATTATTGCTATTAAAAAAGCAAATGTGGGTATCTTTTATTTTATATATAATATAACATTCTATTCACAGTTAATTTGTTCGGTTGTGAAATGGCTGAGATCAGAAGGACATGCTGAGTTGTCCACTCCACATCCAAAGATTAGTATTACTTGATGCCCATAATTTAAATATTAAAAACATGTTTATGCCATTAATGTCTCATTGTTTTAAGCCTGCAGTGTCTTTAAGAGCCAGGAGTCTTTTTCCAAGCCGTCTGTGATTCCACAAGGAAAAAGTAGCCCTCAGAGCTTTCTGCCACAAAGTCAGGTGTTGTAGTATACAAAGCGACAAAGATCATTTAGATAGAAAATTGTTGTGGATCAAGCACAGGACGTTCACCCAGGAGACCATGGTTGGAGTCTTGTCAGCTAATGTCAGTCAATGTTGGTTTATAATTTGTGCATCTCAACATTTTATTTCAACATTGCCAGGATTCCCAGGAAGGACATCCAGCTGCTTACCAGGTAACGCCGTGGACGTCAACACAACTCTCATTTTGGAACTATTTTTGAACCACAAGGGACGCCTTGATTGGACATTCAAACAATGGTCAGTCAGCGTCTCAATGTTTACTGGTATGACACATTAAAAAAACAAAACATTGTATTTGGTTGAAATCATTCTCTAAGGCAATAGCCAAAACTTCAACTCTTTACAAATGATTCACCCAACCAGCAAGTTGGGCATTACCCTTGACAACAGATTGTCCCGGTCAAAACACATCTATACTATTGGCAATGGAATGGGAAAGGCATTAGCTGTTGTAAGGTGATGTAGAAAACACTTTAAACCTGCTATTAAACTCCAGCTAATACAGATCAAAGCGACACGCCTTGCTTTCCAATGTCCTTATAGCGCTAAAATTAATACAATGCACTTCCATCTCAACTTGCTAAAAGTTGCAGAAAGGACGATCACTGCGCTTCTACTTTCAACATGGAAGGTTGTACAATCCAAAACTCCATCATATCAGTACAGTCAAGTGAAACCGAGTTTAGAGATTAGAGATTTTGTTTAAACTGAAACACACATACATACATATATTCATATATGCACACACACACATATCAGTGTAAGTTTTACTCATATTAATGCTATTCTCTAATATGTCGTGTGTTTTCCATTTGTGTTGACTGTTTACAAATCTGTCAACGGGGGTGGACTGTAATGTTTGACATGGGGATCCTAACAAATAAAACACACACACACACACACACACACACACACACACACACACACACACACGCATGCACGAGCACACATGCACGCGCGCGCGCACACACACGCACACACACACACACAGCAAAGTAAGAGTTCAACAATTGCCATTTTATTGGATAATATTTGGAATAATTGTATTATTAAAAGTTACATTTTATTTAGACAAAAGCATGTATGAGTAATTTTTTTCCTTACACAGTATTTCCTCAAATAAACCTGTAGGAGGCACTTTAATCATTTGCTTGCTCCCAGACAGTTTATATACTTTCTCACCTACTGAATAACTATGCCTCTATGTATTACACATAAAGGTATTAATATACTCCCAGTACCCCCCTGTGTGTGTTGAATGTGAAATTCAGGCTTTTAAATACAGCACTCTGCTGGGGGTTTAAATTTAAAATGAAAATCTCTGCTCACCCTCTTCACTGGTTTGTAATTTTAAAGTCTAAACTGTATATCGCCGAGGGCCTTGAGAGCCCAGAGAACAAAAACATTAAAGATTTAAATAAAACATAATTACCACAAATGTAATCCCAGATGTGTGCAATTTTTTTTTTTTTCAAACTATTGCAGTCAATGGAAATAAGAGCATCTTGAAACATCAGTTAATCACTTATGTGATTAATCTTTGTAAGGACTAAATTACAGATGTCGGTCTATGCTGTCTAGATGAAGTACAAAAGAAATTCTCAGAATTCTGTCTGATAACTGAATTTTTGAAACTAGTCTGAAATCTGCATGCAACCCTATTGACTGCCTAAGTCATAGTGTGAAGCCAATCAATGATTTCTCACTTGGCAGGCAGCTCAACCAGATCATGACTTAGCCTTGGTGTCTGAGGTTGTGAGTTTTAGCCCTGGGTGATTCAAAATAAAAATGCTTATGACTGTCCAGGCATTGTGATGTGTGGATTAGAGACCAATGACTTTTAAGATATTTTTAATTTAAGAAGTTACTCATGGCCTGGGCAGTTGTTCTGACGGACCCTCCTGTATTTCTCATCTGTCTTCCTCTTTTTTTTTTTACTTTGCTTCTCTTTCTCCTCCATCTTAATGCCCAGCCCTGACTCACTATTGCACAGCAATAATGGACATTTTAATTTTCTTAATGTCTGTCTGAGGAGCAAGAGGTAAGAGAGAGGTAGAAGTGAGGCAAATATGAAGATAAGAAAAATAAGATGCAACCTTTAGGGTAAATTCACCAAATGATTGTGTGGCTTTTGTGGCTGTTAAACCTGCACAAGACAAAATAAATTGTGTCATTTTCAAAGCACCCACAAAGGGTGAAATGTACCCCTAACTGCGCTGCCAAGCAAATAGCATTTTGGTGCTCCTGTGCAATTCCTACATATAAGTAATATGCATACATTTGACACAAAATTGGCCCCTTTCTATGCAAATGAACCTCATTGCAAAAACACTCAAATTGACAAAGATCATAGCTAATAACCACACGCAGTTACAGTGAAATTACTGGAGACTTGGATATTAAATCCCAAAGAAGGTTTCTGTCTGTCACGTTTCAATTCCTTTCCTGAAATTTAAAAGATTGCCTCTGCTATGGAAGCCCATTCGTGCCAGTGTGATGAAAAAATATCTTGTAAGTCACTTTAATGGGAAACTTTGCCAAAATAATGAGTTAGTATCTCACAATATTGATTTTCTTATCTCAAAGTAGTGACGTAGCATCAGCCAATAGGAATGCTGAAGAGAAGTATTAGCACTGTCATTTTTGCTTGACGAGTGAAAATCACATTATCATCACGCTGAGTAAAGCTGGTACCTCACTGTTGGTATCTTTGTGTTTTCCATCATTTTTTTCATCAGGAACTGTTGTTTGTGCTCTGTGTTGTCTGTTGTTTACACGGCTAACAGGTTTTAAAAAATGGTGGTATCCAGTGCTGTATTGACTATGTTCAACCAATCAATACAAACAAGCAAGACTACAACAGTTCAGTGGACCTTTCTTTCTACTCTCTCACATATTTATTACTCAATTCTGCCCAATACATTTTTTACCACCTAAAAGATGGAAGACAATTCGGGAAAACAATTTACACAAAAATGATATGGTTTTGACTTAATTTTCTTTTTCTCTCTGCCATTGTTCTGTCCACAGTTTTTTTTGGCGTGAAGGCGACATTTATACTTTTCTATATGGCTAATTGCAATCAGACGCAAAAAAGGGGCAAACTGCACTCAGCTGTGGCTGTGTATAATGAGTACAATATCTTTGTGAATTGGACCTTTACATGGGCTAGATAGTGGCTGCAAATGATGTGGTGCTATCAATGACCACAATCTAGTCTTTGTGAATTCTTCCTCGTGTTAAATAATTGACCAGAGCCACATGCCACACCTATCCACTAGATGTCCCCAGAGAGTTTCTGTCCTGTGGTGACCGCCTTACTGCCCCTGTTATCAGCTGTCCTCCTGCAGAGCTGCACCTTATTTTCTCCTCGGCTCCCCTGCACATGGGAGACAGTTTCTTATATGTTGGGCCCAGGCTTGTTGTTGTTACCTGTTTTATTACCTTTCTAGGTCACTGGCTTGAGCGAGTGAGGCTTCCACCAACCTCTGTGTATCACCTTCCCTACAGACAGACAGGCCTACAGTATCACTGCATTTACATTTTATTAGAATAAACATGTCTCATGTGTTTTTCCTGCTTTAAGGATTTACATTTACAGCAAATATGAAAATATTGGTAGACATGAAGTATAAATATGATATGAAATGCTGATATAATCATTACTGAGACATTAAAGTCAGATCATCCAGGGACTGGAACCATCTGAAAACAAGTTGGATAGTTTAGACGTGCATCTGCTCTGACAAAGTCTGCTGAACAAAAAGAATAAATGGTCACATAGCAATGGTGTCTATTTACTGTAGTAATTTAGCAGTTGCTGTGGTTACTAGAGAAAATAAAAACAGTAACAGCTCCATAATTAAATTAAAAGATAAGTTTGGTAATATTCTATATTTTTCTTATTGTCACCAAATGATGCAGCATCATCCTGCTGCCACTCTCAATACTCAGTAGTGCACCAAATCTGCAGCTGAAATGATGCACACCCTCCTATTTTATAAGATTTGTCAAAAACACCAGAGACCAGATGTTTTAGGAAATGTCTTAGCTTTAAAAATTAAAAGCCCTTTATGGAGTTTTATGTCTTCAGTCAGAACCAAAGCAGTTGACGCTGAGAAGCACAGACGGCTGGTGAAGTCATAATGTATTGTGAGACAGACTAGCATGTTTGTTTTAGTCTTTTCATGGGATATGTTGACAATAACAAAAAACATCAAATATCGAAAGCCTCGTCCTTTAAACAAGATGAGGGGTCTGTGCCGGTGGCTGGTAGATCTTGGCTACATCTTCAGGCATGTAGTGTACCTCAAGTGTTTGCATATGGCACATCAAAGCTGACAATTTAACAAAAATGCTGTAGATTTTTCAATTTACAGTCATAATCTCACAGAAATTATTAATTAAAAAAAGTCTGTAAAGTCTATATATGGCCAAATGAGGTAACACAATGACTAGTGAGCCTATGACCCACTGATGAAAGCCCTTGCATTTGCAGTATTACGAACTGGGTGCATTGTGCATTACGAACATTCACAGGAAAAATCACAAGCAATGCACAGTCGTTAATAATCTGTCAAAACACACACACACACACACACACACACACACACGCACACACACACCCATACCCATACCCACCCACACACACACACACACAAACATACACACACAGAAGCCTTATGCCGGGCCACACTGCCTGTGTGAGCAGCATGTGTGCATTGCAGAAACTATTGTCTTTTTTTCTGCGCCCCATCACCAGATAAGAGCAGCCACACTGCCCGCACGGAACGTCTAGAGATTAGGAGCCTCGTCTGTTTTTTCTTTGTAAAGCGTGCATTTCTTCAGCAAAATTAGACAGTAAAAATGGTCTTCTAATAATTATATTGACATAGTACCACCCTTCACGTCAGTTTTAATGTCTGAATCACTCACAGACAGGAAAAACTTATATTTTTAACTCAACACTTCCAGTTTCTGTTCAAACTTTAAAGCCCTCGCTCTTACAACATTTCTCTGGACAGAATCCCTTCATTTGTTAACAGGACCATGTTGCTGACAATGCAGTGGCTTGCACGGCTCCATAAATGAACCGAATACCGGCTTTTAATTGTGAAAATACAGTACAGCAGCAGGCAGCTCTGCAGCAGTGCAGCAGCAAAAAGCTGGCTATGTGATCATTACACGTGCGTGAGTCGCAGCAGTGCAGAGATGTAGTCTTGATGCACTGCTCACACAGGCAGTGTGGCCCTGGTCTTTGCCAATACACACACTGCAATAACCACTTATCGCCATGGGTGCCACTAAAGAGAACTAAACGGAGATCTTCAAGACTGTAACTTTAAGGCAGTGCGAGCAATACTATTTTAACAGCTCTGCAAAGTCAACTCACATGGACAGAGAACAGCCTGCAGGAATACTGATTCTCAACTACTGTATAAACTATGTTCTAGGGCCAATGATTTTTTTATGAGTTCACATTCTTCCAAATGTTAACCATGACAGCTCTGAGTGCTACTGACCAAAGCAGTGTCAAACTACTGTTATCAGCCTGCTGAATTTCTTTCCACAGATGGTGTTGGTAAATGTGCTCAGTGTTCAGTGTGTGTAGGTGACACAACTGCCATTCTAAAGGCAGTTCTTTATCTGAATGTCTTGTGTTCTGTCTGTGAAAGCCCATGCTGCCAAAGTGTCCTTGAACAAGCACTGAATGCATACCAGCTCCAAGAATGCAATTTTAAAACTGACCCCTGGCCTCTCGAGAAATATTCGTGTGGATTACAGCAATCAATGAGGTATTACATTATTTTCACATTGTGGAGAAGCGGAGAAGAGCATAAAAAATGTATTCTATTCAACATCAATAAGATTTCATTCAAATCTACCTTAGCGGCTAGAGTCTGGGAAAAAAAAACATGGAATGTGCAATAGACTCATAATACATTCACTGACTGTGAGCGTTAACAGAAAACAAAATGTTTAAACTACAATATAAGCTACAATACTGAATTTTATCAGCTCCACTTACTAACTCAATAAAAAAATTGGTGTATTTTTTCTTAAAATAAGTGTCACTGTCCACTATTTTTTCCGGTGAGTCCATCAGGAGATGTCATAATGGGTTGATGCTAATGCTTCTTGTAATATTTGCTGGATATTTTTATTATCTTGATTTGAATCCACGCACCATTAGTTGTATCAACAGTCCAAGTCTTGTTCAAGTTACTTCAGTAAAAAGACTGGTTTTATCATGTGGAATTGTCCACAGTGGAATACAATAAATAACCTAGTTTAGTTATCAGTAAAAGAACACTTAGCACTAGGTAATACTAACTTTATTACCTTATACAAATTTTTCATAAACTCTGGCTGGCATATACTTTATCTAAAGTATGTTACTGATGTTTTAGTCAGCTGCCCTTCATAAAAAAAAGCTAACATTATTCCTGTGATGTTCTTTCAACATGTCACCCCTCACTTGTAACATTTCTGTGATATTCACTTACCCTACAGTGGTTCAGTGTCTATTTGTTTTAAACTCTGTTTTAGCTCCGTTTAAGGGAGAAGTTCATCAAGTCTTATTAATACCAAATCACAACTGCAGGCTATTTAATCTGTCTGACAATATGCAGTTTTATAAATACACTTTAAACATACCCTCAGGTAAGGAGCTACTCACAAAAGCACGAGGGTATTTCAGTAGTCTGGTATTGTAGGAAGGGGATTTGAGGGAAAACCCTCGGTGGACAGGTTCAGAATGTCCCTACACAGTTTCTGGAAAAGAATTACACGGGGATTCTCTTCAATAACAGTGAACTGTTGCTTTATTGAAAATGCTGGCTTGAAGGTGGAGCGAACAAATGCTGCCTTCAGGTGCCCCTCGTAAACCTTTCTCAGTTAATAGAAGCCTTACAACTACAGGACCTGTGTTCAAGTAAATTAGGTCAGAAAACAAAATGTCATGATACATGTGCTACTTGGATGTCAGCTGGTGCAGGGCAATAGAGGGAATATATACAATATAGTCTATATGATGAACATGGTGCTTTTAGTTGGAAAAATAGTGAGGCCACCTTTGGACAGATACAAAACCAGAAAAGAACACAATTTTACAATTTGACAGAATGTGCTATATCGGTTTTATAGGTGATAATCTGACTGTGTTCATACCTAGTCTTCTCAACTTGCTGTTATAACCTCACCTACTGCTCAATTCCCCTTTTGTGAGCGCTGTTGATTTGGGTAGGCATGTTTGCAAGCCTAACTTTATTGCTTTGCCCTGCTGCTCTTTTTTTCAAAAGACAGACTCAAATGTGTGCTTTGGGAGATAATCTACATTGCTCATGCGCAGTTGCTATCTTTTTCAAAAGAAATAATAACTCTGAATAATAACTTATGCCATTTAAGCAAATGAAGACAGCACCGCTTGGCAAACAGCCAGTCTAATTGCAGTTGAGGAAAAGCCAATCAATGCCACTTAGCATCAAACTGGTGCCATCCACATTTCATGCCAAAGATTTTGGGCATGCATATTGTTGTTTTCACACACTTGACATTGCAAGCATGGGGCTATCCCCATGGAGCGATGAAAACAGGACAAATTGATTTCAGGTGACTGTAAGGTAATGTAAACACATTTATGAATATTAGATACAATTTCTGCCAAGGGATGCTTCCTAAATCCTACACACTGGCCCTTTAATGAATAATGCATTTCCACAGCCCTACTGTTTTGTAGCATTAATCTGAAGCTCGGAAACCATGGAAATGTGTTTGGGAAATAGAATCTGTCCAGAACAAATAAGAGTTGCAGTGTCTTCCCCGTAGCCTGCATAATTTGCCACCTCAACCAATAATTTCCTGTCAATAATCAGATAAGCCTCCACTGTGTTCCCAGAGCGATAATGAGATTTTGCTTGTGTCATGCCGGCTATGAGTGTACTAATATAGCCTATGACAATGCTGCTCTGTCGGCAGAAATTGTTGTAGGCTACTTTACATGCTTTTTATTGTTTCGTGAATGCGTCAAAGCTGCCACTTCCGCAAAGTAACATCAGACTAACACAGAAAAACAAATACTTCTCAAATTAGCCTTTGGCTTTGTTTGCGGACCTTCACGTGCATTTGGGAGTTTACATATTTCCGACGGCACCTCAAGGCACCATACAAGCAAAAGCCCCGAAGAGCCCGAATAGCTTCAGCTTCCGCGTCCTCCTCCTCCTCCTCCCCTCCTGTCCTCTCATTCTGTTCTCTGCGTTTCACCTGCGCTTCCTCACTTAGTCACAGACTTTGGTATGTTTCGGACTTTCCACGCCTCTATCAAACAACAGTGACATATCCACGGGCCGTATTTGAACAGCTCAGACCGACAGAAACTCCTCATATCTTGAAGCTCAGCAGACGTCTCCACAATCCCTGACAGTTTCTCTATTAGGATGGATTCCACTGCTTTCCTGTTGCTGGCTCTCTTGAGCGCCGGGACGCTCCTCCAAGAAGGTAGGCTAAGTCTCGTTAATAATGTAACGTTAGCGGGGAAAGCTTTTACAATAGTTTGGACACGGTCTATTGATGTGGTTTGACGTAGAATAGGATACTGTAGCTGTGTTGTGTTCTTTTTACGAGTAACTTGCCGGTTGGCCAACACCGGCATGGTGAAGCAACTTAACACCTGAAGTTACCGCTCCTCTTTTATGACTGTGTAATACTGGTGTACCATCACGTCATGTCTTTTTACGCGTGTTTAAGCAGCAGTGACAAAAGAAATCGCACGCTAGGCTTTGGGAAGTCCGTCATTGAAAAACGAAAAGTGTTGACGAATAGACGGTCTTTATCCCTATTAATTCTATAGTCACGGCTTAATTGAGCGTCCTTCCAGCTTTAAATTTAGGGTCAAGTCGTCCCTGTAAATAAACAGGTGGGTAAACTGAACACAGGTGGCTTCACCCTCCACGAGCCTCCTCCGGTTACTTTTAATAAAGCCAACTCCCTGCCCAAACAAACAACCCCCATCCGCCTCCGCGCGCTGCGGAGCAGTCAGTGGGCTTCACGGAGCTGGATTTGAACCCGGGGGTGAAAATGTGCTTGCTGCTATCTGATCATTTGTTTGTAATTAAGGATGTGGTTGTTTAAATCCACTTGTAACCCAAGCCTCTGTTTGTGTGTGTTAAGTGTGGCTGTGAGTGTGTGTATGTATGAATGGGTCAAGAAGGGGCCAGAGAAAACACTTTAAATCATTTAATTACTTTTGTCATTCAAGATATTTTCTTCCTCTACAAGGTCTAAATGATTTCGACTTGTATTTTAAAAGAAGATTGGCACTTTTTTTCTTGTGTGGGAAAATGAAATATCTAATGGGAGCAGTCCATTTATAGCAGCTGAGTATTTGTCATACTAAAGGGTACAACCTGGAAAATTTGAAAAGGCCCCTGGGGCTCCCTATTTTAGGAGTCAGTGGCTTAGCCCTGTGTAATCTCTGATGCTGATAGTGAATAGCTTTTCTTGGTGAGAAAACAGGGAGGCTTTGAAAGAGTTCAAACACTATCACCAGGACTGGCACCACTGACATTGTCTTGTGTCAGTTACACAGGATAAGTCAGAATAAATATCCTTGCAGCCCTTATCTATCCGTTGTGTCTATGTCACTGGCCATCTCTCGTCGTTCACAGAGCTGCTCTTTGTCAGAGCGACTGGAGGGCGGTGCAGCCTGTCTGACTGGTGAGTGGGTGTATGTGTGTGTGATGGGAGGGGGGTGATTGGTGCTCGACACTCCACACAGCCAGGGTCACCATCTCCATCACTCGATGCTATCTGGCCTGTCTCCGGATCAGTGACTCCACAGGAGTCTTTTTTTTTTTTCGGTCACATTTCGTCCATGATGAAATCCATATTTATCCTCCACATAATGACAGAAACCAGCACAGTAGATAGCAGCTGAAGTCAGTTTCCAGCTTGATCTGTAGCATTCCTCACATCAAAGAGGGAATGCTTTCAAAGGGACTTTCAGACTTAAAAGTTTGAAACCACGGGAGGCTTTTCAGGGTGACTTTGGAGTGGTAAGCTGCCAGCACAGATGTGAGGGGATAGAGCAAAGTGTGGGCTGTTGAAAAAATGTAGAGGTGAATGGTAAATGCTGTTTGAAAAAGTCATTATTAGTGACAGAGAATGGCATCTTCAGTGAAAGGTTTTTCAAATAAAGTGTGTGATGGAAGTAAATTAGGAGCGTGCCACTTTCACATAATTAAGTAAGGGTCCCTATTGTGTTAGCACGCATTTTAGGTCTGCAGATAGTCCACTTGTAAGTCCACTTTAAAATGCTTTCATGGACTGTTGTAGAATGTTACCAATTATGTACCGTATGGTACTGGTACTGAAAGAGCCATGCTGTTACAATGTTAAGGTTAGTCTTACACAAAGTAATTCATATAGTTATGACCATTATGAAGGGAAAGAGCCTCTAATAGTAAATAGGGCTGCAATGATTAGTCGACTAATCGATGACTAATCGACTATTAAAATAATCGGTGACTATTTTAGTAGTTGACTAATCGGTTTGAGTCATTTTTCATAGAAAAGAACTATAAAAGTACCCCAAAATACTCTTACTGCAGCTTCTTATGTTCAGATATTGGCAGCTTTACACACTCTCCCATGACGGTGAACTAAAACCCTTTGGCGTGAGTATGAAACAAGACATTAGATGACATAATTTTGGGGTTTGTGAGAGACAGACCGACATTTTTCAACATTTTAACACATTTTTCTATAAAATGATTAGTCGACTAATCGAAGAAATAATCGACAGATTAGTCGACAATGAAAATAATCGTTAGTTGCAGCCCTAATAGTAAAGGAATACTTCACCCCCCTAAATGCCATTTATTGCAGTTACTTACCCCATGTTATGCTGAATTTGTGAAGAAAATTGTGTGACTTTGGTAATCCAAACTAACCCTTTAAAACACAAAAGGGACGTACCATACATACAGCTTGATTAATGAGACTTGAAGTATACTGTGTGAGTTTTGTGAGAGTTTGTAAACGGATATTTTGATATAGTTTTGCTATTATTAAACGTGGACCCCTATGACTTTAATTCATCAAGAATTTTCTTCGTTTTTGGATTCTGCCTTCACCGTGGCAGGTAAGAAAAGCAAAGTCTTCTTCACAAAAGTCATCATAATACAGAGTGAGTAATTGATATACAAGTGGCCATTTGGGGAGTGAAGTGTTCTTTTAAGATTATAATTTGCACTTTGAAAAATGCAGCTCCCTCATTCAATTGAATGGTGCCACTCCATTGATGCAGTAGGGGTGCCAACACAGAGGGCTCCAGGGAAAAACATGGTCTAGCCACAAAAAAAAAAAAAAAGAACCTAGAGAAATTTTTTGCCACAGCAAAATGCACTCTCACTCTCCTCTGGCAAGGCATACATGCAAGCACACATTCCTTGCTAGATTAACACTGCAGATCTACTTTGTGTTTGTTGCAGCAAAAGGTAAAATGATTGTCACCGTGATAACTCTAGAGTTGCAAAATCCTGTTTCAAAGTATTTTCAACCACTGTGCAGTGTCCCATGAGCCTTCAAACTCATAGGCCTCTTGCTCAAACTGGACTTCCTGGATCATGTTTCATGTTGTTGGTACCTGGTGCAGAGTCTGAGCACTCACTAAGGCAATCAGTACTCATTAATAAAAACCTGAAGTCCTGTTCCCTTTAAGATGGTCTGTGTTCTGCTAACCTCAGCCAGATAGTGAGGGTCTGCTGTATTTTCTTTAATTTTCTTGAGTTAAAAGCTGGAAAACTATATTATGGTTTTCTATCCTTCGTCTTAGCTCAAACTGCAAGGTGTTAAGATTTTACCATGGCAGTAGAGATACTGTTTAACTTTAGTTACACAGTATCTACTATTGGCATGTTTCTGCTTTTCACAAAGATCATTGACAGAAATCTTTAATGGTAAAGCTCAGGGGGAAGTGAAAGTTTCTAAAAGGAAGCTGAAATTAGACGGGACCTGATGCAGGCCAGATTAGTTTTGGAGTTCCTGTGTAGTTGGTATCACAGAAAGGGAACACACAAAGGGAGGCTCAACAAAGTTTAGTTTGAATGAAATATAATTTTTAAGCTGTTCCCGTTTGGCCTAAATTAGACTCTGGCACTGCAGTGAAGAGAATGTAAACGATCGTTGTTGAAAAAACAGTTTCTTTTTTTACCTCCCAGATATTTATTTACTACCAGCTAATAACACACTTTACAAATCTACCAAATTGGTATGTTGCTAGATGTCTCTCAAGCTCACTGCAGCGAAATTATTTAAATTTCTCATTTTTCATTCGAATCATTCGATCTTTTCTCAGAGGACTCAGCTGGTTGGAGGAGGACTGCACACAGACATGTTTGTCTCATCAGTCCCTTTTTTTCTTAATTTCAACAGCACTGCGTTGATAAAAAAAACAACAGCATTTCCACATATGTCGTCATCAGGGGGCAAACAAGAATGCTTATGTATACATTACCATAACATAGGCATCCTACAGGATTATCACATCATTCGTAATCAAGTTATCATCTGTGTCACCTTTATTGCCACCTGTCTTTAGGGTCAGGTACTGTTCAGATTTCAAAATTTGGAGTAAGTATGTTATTAAAAAAGAAAACAATTACGGGGAGCAGTGATAGCAGACTATCTCTAAAATAATAAAGAAAAGAAAACAGACAAGATAGAATGAAACTATTGGTGCTGCAGTGATATCCTTCGGCTCACTGGGAAACTGACGGAGCTCCGTGACAGGCCTCTGGCTTCCTGCCATTTTGCAGCCTCCTTTCTTAGGTACTGAAATTTGGCACCAATTGATTTAACATGAACTAGAGTTTGCTGCCCAACCCTACCTGTGTCTGCCTCACATGTTATGGCGGCATCCTGTGGTTAAATTAAAATAGCCTACATCATTCCAGCAAAAAGAACAAACCAAAAATCTAATTCCGATATGATTTTTTTAACAAATCCTGTTGAAAATAATAATTATAACAGTTAAACTTAATTTGCGAGGAAATATCTCATGTCTAGCTCTTCATTAAGTCCACATGGCAACGATAGTGTTTAATTTATGATTCCAAAATGCTTCACGTTTCAAAAGCAGTAGATCCAGATTACCACCTTGCAGTGGACTCAGAGGACTCAGCCTCCATCTACTCAAGTACCTGGTCCTTTGGTGTTGAGCTTTGATCCTTTTTTAACACAGATTATAATTCTTTCCAGTCAGGCTGTTAAGCTACACAAGTACTTTGAACTTAACCTAAGTGCCAAAGTCTTAAGGATGTGGATAATATGGACATATGTGAAGCCCCCCTAAATTGTCCTCTCTTAAAAAATAAAACAATTAAAAAAGGGGTCTGTGCTGTTGATAGTGGGGGTAGCCAGAGAAGATAATGGGTGTGGTATGCAGGCTCACTTCAAGTCGCTTTAGCTTGGGGGTCGGGACGGTTTGAAATGCTATCTCCATCTGCCCTGACATGCAAAACGTCTCGTCTTTTTCTGGAGGGAAAATACCTTTGTGGGGGTCGGTGGTGGTGAGGGAGGGGAGGGGTTTTGGGGTGGATATATGAAAAGAAAGAGGGGGGCAGCCACTTTCAACCACCTTCATCCAACAATCCCAGTGGCAGATTTCTGAAAGGTCACAGTGTGTTTGAAGCCCCACCTAAATCTTTCTGTCAGATGGCTTTAGTTTGATCTGTTATTCAGAAAGCTCACATTCAACCCCTTCCACTGTTCAGACACGCCGCATAAACATCCCATAACTTCTCATTGTCATGTGAAAGGGGTTAAAGGTTTACAAGCTTCCTCTGAGGGTTATGAAAATTCCAGCTCCCATGATCTGCTGTTGAAATCATTTCATAAATGACACAGTGATCGAGCCAAATGCAAAGGTGTTTTATTTAAATTCTGAAAAGCTGACGTTTGGGAGAAACACAGTTTTCACCTCCAGCAGTAATGATATCTTAAAAAGGTGAGACAGCCTGTGATGTCATGATGATAAAATCATCAATGTGAAGAAATGTTGGTGGTAAAATTTGGTCAACGTATTAAGTCTAAAGTAACACATCAGTGATTCAACGCTACAGTTTCCTTCCCAGGGGGCCTGATTTCCTCCATCGAGCTGGATTAACGCTTCTGTCAGCAGCCTTGACAGGCAAAATGTGGCTCTATATAATTGACTTTTTTCACGTTCATTCGCATGTAAATGCAGACATACCGTTGAATAAATAAAGATGTCCAAGACACACGGTGGCTGATGTGCTGACATCTTTAATAATCTGTCATCGCATAGCAGCAAAAATACATCAGCGAACAAGATGATTTGGCACACAGCTTCAGCATAAACTTCAGGAACTTTAACCTTTTTAAAATGATTTACCTTTCCTTAATTTGCCTTCCTTAATAGTCTACGGATAACTCCCCACTACAGTAGGATATCAAGCATCAGTAAAGATCACAGAGCCGTCAGGTTTGCCTTCCAGGCTGTAATGCTTTATGACTAATGACCATGAGGTAAACTATCAACACAGTTAAATGGATTTATGAAAACAAAGGACACTGTGTCATGGCAATGTGGCAAATTGCATCTTTAAAGGAACATTGGGCAAGTCTTCTTTAAGGGTATTTAGTGATATGTAGCAGTGAAGATTGCTGATCGCAACCAGCTGAAGCGTCTCCCAGTTAGAATTCCTTAAGTGTTCATTGTCTAGGAGGATTTTACCGGGAGCTGAATTATCCGCAGAGGTCTTTTCCTCTCCAAAATAAATGGACCTGCCGACTGAACTGGTAAAAACACTGAATAAAGCAGTAATATTACAAATCAGTGTTTCTCTGATGCTGTTGGGCTCCACGGAGACAGGCCACTAGCCCAGGAACTGCTAATGTTTTTTCTCTGGTAACTTCTCATCGTCTCATCCTCTCCAAAACAAATAGATCAGCTGAATTAAACTGGTAAAAACCTTGAACAAAGCAGTTTCATGTTAAAAAAAATAAGTGTTTTTCCAGTGGTGCTTGTCGCTGAGGGCTGCTAAATGCAGTAGCCAACATGAAAATGAGAAAGGCCCAATCTAGAGCCAGTGTTTGGTTCGTCTGTTCTGGGCTGCTGTAAAAATATGGCCATGCAACATGGTGAACTCCCTGAAAGAGGGCATGCACCCTTTGTAGATGTAAAGGGCTCATTCTAAGGTAATGAAAAGAAAATGATTCTTATTTTCAGGTGATTATACACTAAAAAAACTATACTTATAACATTCCATTTCTGCCAATATATTGCCCTAAATCCTACACTCTGGACCTGTTTGATTGCTGCACAGAGCAAAGGGAGACTAATGACAGAAGAAAAAACAAAATCAGGCCATCTTGAAAATATATTTGCTCAGTGGGAAGTAGCCCCCTCAGTCCCCTTTGTCAAGGTGAGAAGTGTGTCTAATGCTGGGGCCTCATACAGGGCTATAGATTGTGTGTGGGGCAGCACAGGGGGCTTTCCACACTGGAGTTTTCAACAACTCCCCAAACTAAAAAAGCACCTCACCTCACCAAAATGTCCACGAAAGAGCAGCAACAGTAGCTGAAAAAACTAAATGAGATCATGGGTAAACCCACGGCCACACACACAAAAACACACACACAGCAGTATGACTCATGTGTTGCACTTTTTGCCTCGTGGTGAGTGTCAGACTGTTTCCATCTAGTAATGATGTCATGTTGAAAGTCATTTGACAGTTCAGTGGAAGCGTGGCTGCATCAGAAGGAGAAGTGAAACACTTTGTTTGCCCAAATCTCAGCGGGAGAGCTGCAGCTTTGTTAAATGTGCAGGAAAATTAAATTCGCTAAAGTCCACGTTGCCAAGAACAAACTCTGTGGGGAAATGCTCACCAAATGAGGCAGCAGGGAAGGAAAGCAGTTGAGTAGCTCGTGTTATCGTGCTTCTGCTTTCTTACTTATTGACTCAGATGTTGACGGGTTAAACAGGAGTCAAGCAGCATGTTCCAGATTTTTTCCATGTGTATCAGTAATGTTTTTTTTTATCCCCCATGGAATTGTGAGATTGATATTCTGCTCATTCATGAAAGAATTTTCCTCAAGGACAGGATGAGACTCATTTCCTCTGCCTTGATCAGAAAGACCTGTATTGGGTACTGGGTAGTTATTAGATTATCTCTTAAGGAATTTCATTAGATGGTAATAGAGAGTGACAGGAGCTTGGTGGCTGGGGGTCTAGAGGTTGGACTGTAGACAGTTCAGTTTCCATTTACAGGTAAAAAAAAAAAAAAAAATACTTGAAAGTCCTGAGCTCATGGTGTTGACTAGGCCATAAAAACCTTTTACACTAAAGCAGCGTGACAGCGTGAAGAAGCATCTGTTATTTTTTACCATTCTGCAACATTTTTGGACCCCAGAGGAGTCATTTCAGCTGTAACAGAGATGGGGCCTTCTAGTAGACTAGCTAAATTACCTCAGGACAACCCATTTTCTTAATCTACCCTGGAACCACACTCCCTACCGTTCATACATAAAAATGAAAGTTTTATCATCAAGATTGTTTAATTGTCTGTCAAAGAAAAGCTCGTGAATGTAGCAATTTCCATTTTCATATTTATTTAGTTGCTGGTGCTGCGTGTGTGAATGATTAGGGTGCTTAATGGATGAGTTACATTTGGAATGAGCATGCTGTGCACAGAAACACTATTATTTATGTAGATAAAAGGTTATTCCTTCCCAGAAGCCCCAGCTATGCAGCACACAGAGGGCCATTGAGAAGCTCTGTCAGAGTAACTTTAAATAAAAGATAGAATAAATGTATTTGCAATGTGCTGCTGACTTTGTAGTTGCTGAATACATTAGCCATCTAGTAGAGAGGGGCGGAACAGATTGTGAGGACTGATCTGACACACTTATCAATCTGATGAATTTCATCGTATATTCTGTCTTGAAACTGAACCCTGAACTCTGATACTGAGGACTGGAACAAACTGTGAGTTAATTAGCTGACATACAAGTCTCCACCCATTATCTGAGATATTTCTAAGACTCAGCATCTTCCTTTATGTCAGACTGACCACACTCTCTTGTAGAGGGTTAGCTATTGTTGAACTGAATGGTGGAAAAACCTCTAGGGATCCTGTTAGGACTCACTTGAAACACAAAAAAATCAATAGCCATAAAAGATGTCTTAACTGGGCTTGGACTCCTATAACCAGAGGTCATTATTGAAGCCTTAGATGTCAATTATCCGGATGCAGCTGAGAGTGGCCCCTAAAAGGAACCAGAGACTTTTATGAGTCTGAGACTGATGGACTTTTATGGATTGTGCTGTTTTACGTGGTGTATTTGCTGTTCTGTTGTTGTTGTGTTTTTTGTCTACCTGCCCAGGGACAACAAATGCAAATTATCTGCTAGCTGACTCTGGTGCAATTACTTCTAATTGTATGTCGTCCCTGCAAAAACAAACAATAAATTAACTTAAATTAGAGAGGAGAAAAAGCTATATTACCAGAGTTGAAGGAGGTCTGGAGAAAAACCATTCAGCTGCGTTGCCCTCCCTGGAGATTTTATATGCCTTTGACTACAGCTGGCTATTGAGCCCATATTCCCCACCTCACGGGTAAAATTAAGTTGGAGGCAGCAAACTTAATGGAGACATTACACAGAATAGAGCTGCATCCATTCTCTGAATCTATGAGTTCATGAAGAAATGCAGGTCTCAGGATTAGCATTGATCCCTAAAGCATCCGATTACTCCGCTGAATAGGCACCCTAGATGCATTTATGGTGATAAAATAGCCTGGCCTACTGTCACAGACCATTTAACCAGCTATTTATCCAATGAGCATGAGGAAGATAAATGATAGTCCAACAAAGTCCATGAGAGAAAAGAACACTGCAGCAGAACTCCAAACTATGAAATCCAGTACAACACAGTTGTGATCATCATGCTGTACAATGCAGCAGTATAAAAACCCTTGCTACCAGCTGGACACCGTTGTTAAAAATTCAGTGTTTATTTTCTCAGATGCCTTTTAATTGCCAAACAGACTGTACCAGGTTTTCTGCAAACTAAACACACGACTTGTACACTGATGAACATTAGTACACCTGATATTTGATATGCAAGCACTCTGACCTGTTGTTTGACCTGCTGTCATGAGAGATTTAGGTCCGCTAGGTTCTGCAGGGCTAAAAGTGAAGCTATGCAAGCTACCACATCAGATACTTAAACCAGTGGTTCTTAACCAGGGGTCTGGAGACCCCCAGAGGTCCTTGAGAGAGTTCCGGGGGGTCCCCAGAAAATAGTTTATAGGGAGTAGTTTATTTTCAATGTTTAATTCATGATAGAAGTGAGCCCAGTGTGAGTAAGAGTCATAAGGGTGACTATTCTGATCATAGGTTTCACGTCCTCCATGTTTTTTTCCTTAAATGTTGTTCACAGCTGTAGATTTCTAGTCTTTATCACATCTAACAACCAATATCTTTTAAGATCGAGGTCCCTGAAGAGAAATCTTATCAAATGGGGGTCTGTGACCTAAAGTGTATCAATTTAGGGGTCTTTGCTAAAAAGGTTGAGAACCACTGACTAGGGTTGGGTCGGTTCTCGGTAATACCAATTGGTTCGGTACTCCGTCTTGGAGCGGGTTTTTTTTTTTGAGACCGACCGGACCGCATACTCAGGCGGAACGTACGTGGAGCGGACTACGCGGAGGTCCGCCCGGTAAAAGTGGACGTCTGCAAGCACTGTGCGCACAAAGCACGACCGCGTGGACTCCGCTCCGCGCACCAGACTCACACAAACGACTGTTCGGCATGTATTTTTCACATCGCGGGGATTTTTCACGGACATTTTTACACGGAGTCCGCTCCGCTTATAGTACGCCCGAGTCTGTGGGCACTTGTGTCTGCCTCTTCGCCAAGCGCACAGCGAGCAGGAGAGAGAGGGGGGTGGGGCGGGGACTGAGCTAGGGGGTGCGAGTGCGCATGTGCCGAGGGCTCTACTGTAGCCTGGAGTTTGTTTAATCGTGACGGGGAGTCGATAATCGTGGACAATTTAGTCTCAAAGAAATCAAAGAATGCGCCACTATGGCAACACTTTGGCTTTGAGCCAGAAGGCAACCCTTGTTTGCACTGATTGAGTAAGCTGCAAAATTTATTTGTAAGGAATAAAAGAAACAACGTGTTACTGTCACTCTGTTGTCCTAAGGTCGTTTTTTATTTTAAATGAGTCAATTGCCCCCAAGTGGCGAAAAGCCAGTATTACCGACTTGATGCGTTTTTTTACAAAAACCGGACCGTTATTTTTTTTCTCATACCGACCCAACCCTACCACTGACCTCAACAATACAATAATGCCCCTTTTTTACTGCACAAAAAAAGCTGCTTATACCTGCTAACATCTGGCTTTGTAATTTATTGGTTAAGGTTATAATCGGCATTTACACCAGAGTCAAATGACTGTGCAGTATTCATGGGTATTTATCGACTCAGGCTCTGATCGACGTTGATGGAAACACAACCCCCGGGTGAATGCGCTAATTTTAGGCCCTTAACCAGCGAGATGCAATGACGCGCCACCACAAAATACCGCCCATCTCTGCCCAGGCAGCGTTCAAACATCGATCCAAATCAAATCAGCCTGTTTGAAAAAGAGACGGAATAAGTAAGAGAAATATAAAAAGAAGTAAACACATTGAGGTTTTCACAGGCCTCCATGCTGCTTTCTCCTGTTTACTAACCCGCTTTCTGGCCTGTCTGTGATGTTGATTGTAACACAGCAAAAAAAAAAATTCCCACACACAGGAAAGCATACTCATCTGCTACAGACACATGTACACAGCTCTGGTCTACTGGCAATGGGAAAGGAGTCCATCACCATTTTTTGGTGGGTTTAGCCATGCGTAAAAAAAAAACAACCAAAAAACATACACACACTAATTTTGGTGGAAAAGGGTTATGATGAACTCAGTCATTGGCTGCTTTTATATTTCTGCTGTAAGAAACTTCAAGCCTACCTGATGCAGCTATGTTGAGAACTGGCTGCAAAGGGTGCATTATTTATCAGCCTGAATCTCATCTGTTTTTTTTATCCAGTCAAAACAACTGTGGCATTTAAAAAGACACAGGGATAGCCACTCTTTCTGAGATAATTAGATTTCTCAGCGAGACGTCTGCTCTGTGACTTCCTCCAGCCTTTTCGCAATATTTCATTCCTGCCCAAGCAGGTTGTCAGTTTGCAGACTACTGATCGTCTTAAAGACATCTGGATTTGACAGAGAAGCATTTCTCTGCATACCGAGAGATTGTGTTACACAGTGTACATGTAGGTAGGGGACAAACATGCCTGGGGGGCAGAGGGCACAGCGCAGTGTTTTTGGACTAATACTGTACAGGCAGGGGGGGATGTGAAGTCTATGTTGTAACTTCTGCTTTGCTGACAGAGAGTGGTGGCTGACAACATGGGCAGCAGAGGAGACAGGAAAGTGGGTCATGTTGACATTGTTTGCTACTTTTAATTGGTGTGTCCCAGTGGCTTCACAAAGCAAGCATTCATCTTATGTTTTCCCCTGAAGGTTCCTAATGCTTGATGAAAGCGCTACAGTTGTAGATCACCCTGTTTGTGTTAAACCACTTCCAGCTAAATTGTCCACCACCTACCAAGTCTGCAGCACTTCGCCTCTTGGATTCTTTGTGAGCATCTGAATAATGGTGCTGGTGCTATTGAATGTTGTAAATCAACAGCCAAGATGCTTTAGACTCAACACACTGACTTGAATGAGCCTGCAAGGGTTTGAACTATAGCTTACCATGCAGCCTCATCTTCTCATAATTAGGATATGCCACGGAAGACATGATAAATAGTTTCTGACTTACTTTATTGTGAAATATTTCTCGTCTTATCTTACTTTTTGAACTGTACAGAGATATGGAGATGCTGTGGGAAAAGGTACAGCTACACTGGATTTGAAACTTTGGTTAATTAACACAGAATATGTGTTGAGAGAGCATTACTGTTATATTTTATAAGGTGTCTTTGTTAGTTCAAAAACAAGAAAAACCTTAGAAACTCCTCAGCTACTTTAGCACACATAAAACACACCTTGATGCACATGGTAGTTAGCATTGGGATGAGAGGACGTTTTAGCTGCATAACCATGTCTCCTTATTTGCAAAGACTGGAAAGGCTGTAAGCTCAGTATACAGCAGCCTGAGACAACTTGGGAATAAAACATTTAGATGCACAAACGTTTGCCTGCAGCAGTGCTATAGAGTTAAGACAGATGAGAATATAAAGTAGAAGGAACTGAGAGTCCTGACCTTGGGCTACAATGGGAGAAAAGCCTAGTTTCATCTTCCTTTAATTGGCCTCCTGGTTTATTGTAGTCCTGACATAAAGTATGTCAGTGGGAACCTGACTTTGGCTGTGTGTGTGTCTTAAGATCTGTCCAGCCTGTTCTCATTTTCAGGTCGGCAAACACACTGCTTTGTCACGCCCCTCCACATGTAATGTCGACACCAAAGGCAGCCTTTAGTGTGTTTATGAGACACACTGGGCTCACAACTCACTCTAATGTAAATCCATTTGTGGCAATACTTGACACTAAGAGCTAGGGCTGTACAATTAATTGAAATACTATCAAAACCACAATATGGCCAAGTGCAATATCCAAATCGCAGGAGCTGCAAGTTTTTGGATAAAGGTACAATGTGCCACAACAACTGCCACTTAACAAGCTAAACCTAACCAAGTACTTTTGTTGCCTAAACCTAACCACAACTGTTTCACAATGTTAACCATCTGTTAGAATTTGATTTAGCTGTGCGTCACAAAGAGACGCCAAAGGGTGCCCTGTGCATCACCATAACATGCCAAGTGCCATGACAAAGCGTCGGTATTTGACAACCTTGGAATAGGGATGGGTTGGATCTGGCTCAGTAAAGGCCACCTTGAAAACAAAAGGCATTACTGATAAAGCATTTGGGGTTTTTTTCTTCTGTTTTCAAGTTTCTCTAGTATGAGCATAGACAAACTGCGAGCTTCTGTGACATCGTAGCTGAGCCGAGTGCAATTGTGAGATATTGAACATGAAAGATTTGTCATCGCAGCAGGCAAAAACTGTATTGTCTGTCTTTTGAAATATTTAACCACCGAAGGATTTTTAAACAAAACACAAAGCGATGTCAAAAATTGATAATTTAATTCTGACAAAAAGTTCAGATTGAACCTTAAAATTACATTTTGACAAAATTAAATGAAATTATTCAGTTTAATAATTTTGCTGTCTATAGCACATGATTTGCAATGTTTATACACTCCCCTACTTTACTTTCCCTTAAAATCTTGAGGGTGTATTTTGCTGTTATCCCTCCACCATGCTGTTTCTGTTGGTAATCCTAAACCTTATGCAGCCTGGAGCCCAGGCTTTTGGTTTTAAAGCTGACAGCCACCTCTGTGCTTGTGAAGCCGTTGCTGGTACAACATGACGCTTCGCATATGACATTAGTTGTGGATCCCAAGTGCTGTCGAGCTTCTCAGGTTCCAGTCCTGTGAAGTAGGACCGCTGCCATGTTCACACAATCTGCGGGAGATTCTCTCTAATACATCTTAAGGGGATTACCACTGAATTTTAGCTTTGAAGTCTGCCATTACTATTCTGTAGAACATTTAGATCTGCATTTATTGAGCATTAAAGACTTGAAGAGAAAGACTTTGTCCCTCCCTCTGATCTGTGATGACACATGGATGTGGAGCCCCATAGAGAACAAAGCAGAGAAGATGAAAAAGGTGTCTGTCACAGCTGCTAATAGCACCATGTCTGAATATGAAGCACACCTGAATCTTGAAATTCAGACAATTATTCTCTATGACATAGTTATTATTTGGTAATGATCAGGCCCTCAAAAAGGATCCAATAATGACATTCGAGTAATAGACTATATATAAGGTTTTAGCCATTTGACACATTTAATTCTTCCTCCATATCTATCCTGGTGCGTTCATGTGTGAGTATAATAGTCTTCATTCCAGGACACCTGTGTTGGCTGCGAAATATCAGAGGTGTGGACTTGAGTCATACTCGAGTCACAAATTTGACAACTTCAGACTTGTATCAAAAAAGGCTTGCAACTTTGACTTGAATACAAATGTCGTGATTTCTCTTGGACTAGAGTATTTTGACTTGAAAATACTTGCTACCTTTCCCCAAGGTCAAAGATTAGAAGCACCTCTTTTTAATTGCCACATGGAACATGCAACAACATACAACATTACAGGAAGAATAATCTTTCAGAGAATGTCTTACAAATTTGAGAAGAGAAAGTTATGACATTTTTTCAATTTTAGATGAGTAGAAATACAACAAGAGAGGACAAAAACATACAAAAATCATTTTGTTGTGGTACTGGATAAGTGTGCTATGAAAGTACAATGTCAGCACTTCCTTTTATGATTAAGTTCCATCGCACTTGTTTTAACAAATGAATACAAATTTTAAAAAGCCTTCATGATTCTTGTAAATGTAATATGTAATTAACCTGTTGTTAAAATGGAAAAACATTTGGTGATGAGTGCTTTATGACTTGTTCAGGACTTGTTTAGGACAAGTTTAGGACTTGGGACTAGACTTAGGACTTGCCTGTAATTACCTGGGACTTGACTCAGGACTTACCTTGTCTTTACTTGGGACTGGACTCATATCTTGCCTATCTTGACTTGGGACTTGCCTGTCTTTACTTAGGACTTGACTTGGGACTTGCCTGTCTTTACTTGGGACTTGACTTGTAACTTGCCTGTGTTTACTTGGGACTTGACTTGGGACTTGCCTGTCTTTACTTGGGACGTGACTTGTAACTTGCCTGTGTTTACTTGGGACTTGACTTGGGACTTAACCTGTCTTGACTTGGGACTTGACACTGGACTTGAGTGCAAAGACTTGTGACTTACCTGTGACTTGCCTGTGACTTGCAAAAAACTGACTCGGTCCCACCTCTGCTAAATACTGTAGTATTTTGTTCATGTGTAGTTTTGGCCGAATATTAAACAGATTCTGCAGCTTTGAAGTTTGCTTTAAATGTTGACAGCAGTTTGGGCTCTGTCACTGGCCTTGTAGTTATTTTGCTTTCATGTTTTAAGCTGTGGCTGAATGTCTTTAATATTAATGTTTTAACTGTCATTCATCATATTGAAGTAGTAAGTCTGAAATTGAGAGCTACTTAAATAAAGAAGGACTCAAGCTCTCTTTGTAAGCTTTGCTTTTTAGTAAACAGTCCTTGCACCAACAAGCACTTCAAACTGGAACACCTAGCAAAAGGAGAAAATTGCAGGTCTTAAGGTTTTAATCTCAAGCACACCCACCAACATTAGGAGGCTTACAGTTCCATGATACAATTGATTTTCAATCAACAAAGTATGCCCACCTCATTGTTGGGCTTAGTGAAACATAAGGCTGAGGGACTTGGAAATGGTTGCCCTCAGCAAGCCACCATCAAAAATGAGTTTGGCCTTCTGTTTAGACGCCTCTTTGCTGGAGCTACAGTGTTTGTTTACAAAGTCTACTCAGTAATTGAGAGATTATTCCTTTGAATTGTGCTAAGACCCACAGTAAATCCGGGCATTATGCTTGTCTTAAAGTTGTGTTTACTGCCATGGGCTTGTCTCAGTGAATCTACATTGCAGCTGTAGGTGTTGTTCTTTCCTTTTCCTGCTCCCTGTTCTCTTGCTTATTCTGCATCATGCTTCCATAATATAGACAGACTTTTTTTCTGATAGGAGAAAATACAGTTTCACAAACTTTTCAGTTGTTCTGTTTTTCTGGGCTTGGATTTAAATCACCCAACTGGAAAAAGTCATACAGAGAAACTACAGAACTTTGTAAAAAGTTGCTGCTGTCCTTTGAACTTTCCAATCTATCCATTTCCACCATCCCTTTTAGTCTCTGTCTTCTCTTTGTCGCCCTCCCTTTCTCCTGACATGCACCCAATCACTAACCAGTCATGCTGGCCATATGAAAGTTGTAGAGATAATTATTTTTTTTCTCCTATGCTTGTGCATTATTTTGGGATGCTCAAAAACTGTAATGTTAACAAAATTTGGTGAGATCATTGCTCTTATCTTTAAGAACATATGTACATTATTTCGCCTGACAGGAATTCGGCCATTTTGGATTTCCTGCATTTATTTACAGCCACCAGTCTGAGGACTTTAGGATGCACAAAAACAAAACGTTACCCATGTTCAAATTAGTAATGAATTCAATTTGAAATTGGGCTTAGGCGTAACACATTGGCTCTAAAATGCCCCCCAGTTACTTTTAGCCTTTGAATGCATTTTTGACATCCTTTGTCAAAAACTCATAAAACTTAGCGCACACATCACAACATGTGAACACTGTGAGAATATATAGTGACTGGGTTCATAAGGGCCCCATAGCGCCCCCCATTGTATTAAAAGCCTTAGTTAGAATGAAGTTGTTGTGTTGTTCACGAAATTTGGTATGCACATTGCTCTCATCATTTGAGACATATTTGCCATTGGGTTTCATAATCTCCACCCACCGTAAAGTCGGCCATTGTGAATTTTGTGAGTTTTTCATGTATTTTAATGCTAACTTTTGTGAACCACTCCTAAAGGATGCATTGGAGTTGTGTCAGATTTGGTCAGTACAATTTTAAGACCTCAGCGATAAACAGCTGTTAAAATTTTGAGTCATGAGCACAGTGTCCAACCATCTTGAAAATGCTCTGGCACGTCGACTGTTGTCCTGCCGGTACTCCTGATGTAGGGGAAGGTGTGAGGGCATGTTCCCTGCTGCAGCTTAAATTAGGTTTGTTCTTTTTTTGTGTACCTGAGCCACAGTCTCAGGAGTACACTGCAAACACAGCTTCCTTTCCCTTGATCAAAATATTAATTAAATGCTTTATTAACTCATAGAGGGAGAATCTCATATTATTTGTCTTCAGGTCAGCTACAGAAAAGCAGCCCTGGAGGGTGTAGTGATTAAGTGTTTTGCTGTTGGACACTTCAGGAAAGTGGATGCTGTCTGGCATGAAGCTGTCCTCCAGATGAAGGATGGTCTGTCTGTGACTGCACCACCCTGCCGCTGTTCCTCTCTTACTAAGGAGTAACTCAGAGGAAACTTGACATCGGATTTTGAATTTCAATTTCCACTTTCCATCAATTTAACTTTTTTTTTTAACCAGTAGATTTAATTCCTATTGTCTGATCTTTCAAAAGCACGAAACTTGACTGCTCTACTGTGCACACATAAAACTGCTGTGTATTTCATATTGAGGTAACATGTAAGCATTATCTGCCAGACGGGGCTTCGGGGGATAGTATTTTTGTGTTTCATCTGCCTAGGACTTCAGTGGATACAGGTCACTACTGCCAGATGAGATGAGGCAAGTCCTGCACAGATCTTATATTAGTGTTGCTCCTCAAGCCAAGTTATTAGTCTGGTTTTTTTTTTCAGAGACAATTTTAGTAAGCAACAGTTGAGTTCCTTAAAGTGGTATTAAGGTTGTTCAATCTAAGAAACATGTATTGTTGGCAAAGGATGTTTCACCTCTCACTCTGCTGCAAATAGATTTCTCTTAGACTGCTTGTTCTAAAACTTTTGTGTAGGCCAACCTAATGTAACAAAATTGTGGTTGAAGAGAGTTAATTAATGTAGAAAGATGCTTGATTTTATTTTCAAAAGTGAATGTGCAACAGGGAAGCACAAAGCCATGTTTCCATCCAAGCATTTTTATGCAAATGATCCAATTAGAAAATCTGGATGGCAGCAACAAAATTTGACAAAACTTCCACAATATTGCTATCAAGTTTTTACACTCGCTTGAGGAGTATGTTTTTTTTCTTCAATTTGTCGATAAAGAATTCATGACAAACAGATGATGGAAATGCGTTTGTGGAATAAATAATGATGTGAATATTTTTTTGTTGTTGTTCGGTGTGATTACATTGCACAACAATTCTAAACTGGGTTAAACATACTGAATTGAGGCAGCAAAGGACTGTCTGTGAATGATCTGCAGTTTAACTTTCCTGACCTGTCAAATACACTGCTCAACCCATGGGGGAAACTCAACTACAGATGAAAAGACTCATTACTGGCACCTCTGTGTCATCATCTCGCTTCAGAAAGCAAGAAATATGTCACATGAGCTGAAACAAAAGAACCTACCCAATAGCTGTAAAGTCTGTGATTTGGCAAACAGCTCTACACCCTGTTACCTGCCTGAAATGCTGTCAGAAGTTGTCACATCAGTCCAGAAATGGAGGCTTGTCCAGTTGGTTCTCCTGCTATCCCCAACTGAGCTTACAGATGGCATTGTCTGGAGTTTCTGTCAGAGCCTGAAAAATCCGCCCACCTGAGAGACACAGGGCTGAGGCTGTATAGTTTGAGTGCTAAAACACAAGCATGAGGCCTGTGGGAGTATGTTTAAGAAAGTATCAGCCGTGAACAGACATGATAGTGTTTCAGGCACCGTTGCACAGGCAGGGTCGCTTGTCAGTTATTTTAAAGTTTAGCTCAGGCTAAAAACTTGGCCTGGAGATTTCAGACATCTAAAAAAAAAAGCTTCTAAGTTCCGTATACATAATTTCCTGCTCCGCTTGCTCATCGTGTTTGTATCATTTTACACAATCAGCTCATGTTTTGTGATGTGAGCCAACTGAGAAATAGCCTAAAGGCAGAGCTTGTAGATTTCCTTTTCCACTGCTGTGTTACTATAATATCATACATTCATTGCTCACGGTACAAAATATTTGAATCTGTTGCTCTGAACGCATCTCTCAGGAGATGGCGGAGGATACAGGATAGCGGCCTCCAGCTCTTAGACTCTGAATTAGTACATTTATAATATTATTGTAAATTATCAGCTCAAGGTCGTAGTGTTATCAAAGCTTTTGGAAGGTGTGCTGTAATCTGATGTCCCCGATACTTGAGTTTATGTTAGCACTCTGATAGTTAACTTTGAATTTCCAACCAGATATCACTTATTAAACAGTGTTTAATACAATTCATTACACCTCCTTGGCAGAAGAATGAGCTCTACTTAATGCATTTCTAGTGATAGAAGTAATTATTGACAAAACATGCCATGATCACCATCACCAGTGCACCGGAGTATAAATTGATGATTTATAACTGGTGTTATTGATCTACATACTTGTGAATACCTGATTTTAGCAGCTTGCAAGTTATAGTAAGTTAATATTATCAGTGTAAACATTGCATGTAGAGATGTTTCCCACATTATTAGGTCAGCTAAAAAAGATAAAGCCAAATTAAACAGGTTTCATCACCCCTATTTGGCTCGTCAAACTCTGATGGTGAAAAAAGCTTTGTCACAAAATAAATAACACTTGTTTATTTAATATTTGAGGGCAAGATGTCGCTCTTTGAATTTGAAAAATAAAAACAAAACAAATGATCTCTTATTACAGTTAAACAGTAAGCTAAAACATGTTTTTGAAAACATTTGAGGGGAGAAATGGACAATGTGGTAACAGGATCTTGGTTTATATTTCATCAGCGCTGCTTACTTTCACCTTTTGATCTCAGTTTCTTTCTACCATTGGACAGTTGGACAGTCGGCAAGAGCACTTGTATTTGCAGCCAAGGTTCTTGTTTTGTTTCCATGAAAGCGGCAGCGTGTGCTGGACACACACACTGACCAACTGTTACACATCGACATAACTCAAAGGAAATACAGCTCTTATGAAAACACTGTCATTCTTAAAATATCGCTACTAATAAAATGGGTTATAGTACCATTTTTAACAGCAGGGAATTGCAGTAGCTTTCTAGTATCGGTATACCATGCAACGCTAAACTGGACTATGACGTCAAGTGCCTGGACCACTTGGAACAATATATATACAGGGGTCCTTCAACAGGCTTTGCGTTATGAACAAAGACAAAAAGCAAACTTTTCTCTAATTCCCAAAATTCTCCAGACTGATCCTCCACAATCCACTTCAGTGAAAACTACCATTCTGCACAGAGGTGAGCGACATACTGATTTTCATAGGAAATAAACTTAATGGACTTGATGCCAGAGTCGCACTCATTGAAGTGTCGCACAGGGAATTTCAGGCACTGCGCCAAGCCTGGAACTCAGTCAGGACAAAATGGACACTCTCACTTAGGGACACAAATCAGTACAACAATTCATTTACACTCTTACCACCCAGTTCACCTCTGTTACCACCTGAAACAAAGCCACGAAGGAGACTATTCTGGACTTACAAGCATGCAGCATGACAAAACTGAATTGTCTTGTTGGTCTTGGTTTGTTCAGGAATGCAGATGAAACTAAATTCACCCAAACAAACCCCAGACGACTCCAAAAAATCAATGTAGGAATTCATGACCACACAGCTCAAACTACCCACAGAGACAGTCAACAACATCACATTCCACAGCTTACACTGTCTGGGACTGAAGAACTCCAACAATCGACCACGGCTGACCATTTTGAAATTTGAGGACTACCAACAAAAAGAACTAGTTCAACTACAAGTGAGACAGCTAGACGAAACACAACCCGTTCCCCAGCCCTCTCTTTCTCTTTTTCTCTCACCCCCTACTCAGCAACACACTCACTCATACAGTCCTAACCCCTCCTTTCCTCATTCCATTTAAGACACGTATCAATTATCATGCTCACCAAAGATTAGATTACTCCTTATGGCTCTGACTATCTGCAAGAACCCCTAATGAACTGGAAACCAAGGCACACCATACAGGTACATATTGGGCCTATACATTGAAAAAGAATGAATCCACCATCAAAAACACTGAAACAGAACCCCACTGTATCTGTGCCTGACCTGCTGTTCCCTGATGTTCTCTGCTCTGAGGCCAGGGGTATTAAGGTCTAATTTTAACTTTGGGACTGGATGAGAACCACTGGAAGCTCTGCCTCTTTGGCCTTATTGAGGAAATACCAGGGTGATCTCCTGTAGACCAGTCACAGATAACACCCACCACCACCAAGCGGTCTCTCAGGATAGTCTCAGCACTCAGGTATTTCATCCTCTCTTTGAGACAACACTCTTAACTCAACACCACTGTGTAGCAACAGCAGCCTGTGAGTCAGTCTCTCTGACATTTCTTTTTTGCACTATGTATCCTTTAACTCTACTGCTGAAAGCTGCGACAAGGTTTTTCCAAGCGTGTTTACCACTGATAAGAAAGCAGGGCGGGATTTCTGTTTCAAGGGATACTTTTGGGAGGATCTGTATCTCTCACTCAACCTAGTAGAGCGAGACAGAGAACGCACACAGTCACAAAGTCGTCTGGCACTGAAACTGATGGTACAGTTTTGCTGCATGCTGCTGTGGCCACCCAAGTGAAAGATAAGGCTCTGAGAGAAAAAGTCACCCCTCTCGTCATTTATGAGGCAGCCCACACTGCTCGCAACGAAGTGCAGCACATGCCATCCATTCCTGTGTCTCTTTCTGACATATACAGAGGCGAATAATACTAACCGTAGGCCACTGAGGAGTTAGCTCATCTCCAGCCCCGACTCCCCTCACTGCCTCTGCTTAGGTTTGCACTTGGCCTTTCTACAGCTCTCTCCTCTCTCTCTGCTCACATGTTAGTACAGTATACCCCTCTCCCTTTTTATTGAAGTGCAGCCATTCAGTTAAGCTCCTGTTTAGTATTGCGTTCACATCCTCTTGTTCTGGCTGCCTGTACAGTAGCAAGAGTCGCCTTTATTTGGAAAAACAGATTTTGTCAACATGGACTTGGCATACATACTTACATCTTGGGCTGAGTATGGGTACTAGATACCTTTAAAGTATTGATACCTTTAAGAAATTGACTGAAATGCTTAAAGTACTAAGTAGTACGGAAACATCTCCAGTCAAATGATACCTGCATTCTTACCTTTTTGCCCCAGGGATCTAATTGATAGATGTATCATAATACCTAGATACCAGATCAACATGGCACCTATTCATTCCAATGGAGTTGCTTGCCAGGCGCATACGCCAAATAAAGGTTTTAGCTTCTGGGTTTACTTACACAAGAAGTAACTGAAAATACGCAGTAGTAGCTGGTTCCGCCCGTGAGTCCCCCTCAGCTCATAGACTTAACGTCGTGATGACGTAACAGATTTGTAAATAACTTTTCTTAGTTCCAGGAAGGTTTAACAAATACAGAATTTCCATGGATCAAAACAACAGAATAGAAATAGAAGCCCCTGTGTGTTTGCAGCTAGAACCCATGCAGTCTGTGGTGTGGTGAAGTTGGGCAGGGTGTATTTGAAACATTTGAAAGCATGTCCACACTAAATTTCACTCTATTCATATTATCGGTATTTAATTAAGTACTTTGTTGGTATGGGTATCACCTTAAAAGCACTGGTATTGGTACCGGTATTGTAATTTTTTAACAATACCCAGTCCTAGCTACATCTATTTTTCATGGCGTATTGTTGAGTCCAGGAGAGTATGTGCCCACCCATCTTGTTTTAATTAACACAGTGATTAACTGCAGGAATAGTTGGACAGTTAAGAGTTTTTGGTTGTTAAAGGCAGAGACACACCATTGCTATTTAAAACTCACAATTGAAGAAAAAAGGAAAAGATTTGCTCAAGCAATACTCAGCCGAAAAAGCCTGCTGATTTTTTTCAGACCCATCAATAATTTATGCTTGAAAAACTCTGCTTTGTTGAGATATGGAGCAATTTACCTGTCAAGTTTTCCATCCCATCAGTGGCCTAGATGGTGTGATCAGGGGTTGTTCATGTTTTTTTTTTATCCTTCCATCACCACTTTGTTTCTTTTTACATTATCTACCTTTTGTGCATCTTCTTCAGAAGTTCTGAAGGCGATGCAGAGTGAGGAGGATGGTGACAGAACTGTCATTTCAAATATTTAAGTTAGAAAGGATTGCTTCCATCCACAGAGGAAGAAAAAACTGTGATATGCAAATAGGCCCAAAACACAGGATAGATAACTTGAGGCTTTTCAGCTTTGTTCTCCCTCTCTGCTTCTCGTTCACTCTCGAGGCTTGAGCCGTGACATGCAGCTTTGAAGAGAGATGCTTTGGTGCAGTCAAGAAGCCTGATGTTGCCCTGATAGGCTTGTTGACTGTTTTGAGTGAATTCCTTCATTGAATTTAGTTAATCATGTGCAAAATAAATCAATAGATAGCCCGGGGAGCTAAGCCATCTCATCCATCTCGGTCTCATTTGAATACATATTTGCACCAAACATAGCAACCTGAGTGAATGATGAGTAAGTTTGCGTATGAGCTGGTCATATTGAGTAGAACAGTGTGTTCTTTTTGCCAGGGGATTCCAAATAGTTTTTTTGGTCAAGTTAAAACTTGCAGAGTTTTAAGGGAACTGATCATAGAAAGATGGTTGAGTGCTCGAGGGCAAAATTCCAGCTCGTTTTTGGAAGACTGAACAGAGTCCTATAGGGAGTAGACCCCACCTACAGTTTCTCGGTTCATATACACTAAACATTTGAAGTCTTAAAACAAGTGGGGATTTTAAACCAGGGCTGGAGCAGGATGTGGATTATGTGAGCAGTTTCTCCCGATGATGCACAACTCCACAACTGCCTGTCAAGAAAAAAATGATGCTGGGTTGAATAAAATTCAGACAGTAGTATAAAATATATAACATACCACTTCACCAAATGGCAATAAATGGGAAACATTTCTATTCATCACAGGGGTGTGATGTTACATTACCTTAGTAGTATTCACTGATGATTTAAGTGGGATTTGGAGGGGTGGTAGGTATATAAATGGAAGCTATTGTGTTTTAAATAAATACTTAAAGGTGAGAATAGGTTAATGTATGTGGCAGTTATGAACATTTCAACCTGTAATGTGCAGTGTGGTAATGAGCTATGGTGTCGAACCTCAGGAACTGTTTCTTGTTGTGAATCAGGAGATGATGCCGAGCATTTAAAAGGCTCCCTCTGAAATAGACAGCCTTGCGTCTTTCATTTCCTGTCTTTTAACGCCTCAACTAAATCAGAATCATTGGTATATTTTCAGTTAGATAATGCTTTAATCTTTTGTGATTGGTGCAATGATTTGAATTAGGTTCTTAGATTTGTTGTGCTCTTAAACTCTGACTCACTCTCTAAATGCTAATCAGTCAAATCAAAGCCAGAAAATGACTCCATTGAAACCAGGTTGGTTCTAGACCAAAACCATAATATTTGTGAGTAGAAAATCAAATGCCACTGAGCAAACACTGCCTACACTAGTTAGTTTTAAGCCACCTAAAAAAGTCCCACTTTCAATAATCAATATCAATTTAAATGTAGCTACGTTATATTTAGAATATTTTCACTGCTTAACCTTGCTGTCAGACGGCCTTAGATGGCAAATTGAACTTGTTGTCTAAATGTCACAAGACTTCATTGACAAAAACAGTTATTTTAAAAACATGGTAGTTGCCCGAAGATTTGGTTTGTCAAAGATGCTAGCGAAGCAACACAGTATGTATGTATGTGTCTTTATTTACTTAAGAAAACATATTTTGTGTGTGTTAGAGCCACTGCAAATATTCCAGGCACGCAAACTACAGGGACAACAGGACCTTCCTGTACAAAGTAAACTGCTTGTCACTCCACAAATAGATTCAGCAGTCTGTTTCAGTGTGTGTTCAGCAGTTGTACACTGAGACAGCGGCTATCTAACAGGAATTTTGACAGTGCACAGTGACATACAATAGTCCCCCACCAACTTTAAGCACTCAGTTGATGTCTATTGCAGAACAAACCGACTTTTCCAGACTGGTTTCATGCTGGTACAATCTCACCACATGTACATATCTTATATTTACCTGGTCAGGTGATGTAGATAACAGAGCTGAAAAGGAGATGACCTTCATGCTTGCCCACACATGCTGTCTGTACGGGAGGGACTGTGTGTGAATGTTTGTATTGTCACAGTCTGTTGCATTCACGTTGTTGCAAGATTAAAGATCAGAGCTGAAAACCTCAGAAGAGTTTCTTACTTTATAATGTATGGAGGTCAGAATATGGACAACGTCCCATAAACATTCTACACACAAAAACCTGCTAAATCACATAAATGTTTCTTTAAACCTGTACCAAATCTACCCAGATATTCTGGGGTTGTCCATGAGTTTGTTATTCAGGAGGTATTGGAAATGGATTTGATTTTTTCCCTTTGAAGGAGGAATAGAATAAAAATGATTGGTAGATCACAAAAGGAAAAAAAAGCCTAACATTGGCTCAGAGAAATGAAAAAAATAAAAAGAAGGGGCAATGGAAAAAAGTGGGAGAAAGAAACAAAGGACAGATGATTACTGATAAGTGTGTAATTACAATTCAACGCTTGGACTGCAGTGATCATGCACAGCAGTTTTATGCAGGAAATGAAACAAAATCATGTTTGGCTTTTAATAAAGCATTATAGAACTCTGTAGGCCTGTTCAGACTGCAGTCTGTCAGTTGTCTTATTTATACTAAACTGTTCCCTGTAAAAAACAATAAATCATCATCAGGATTTCACGTCTGCCTGAAACAAACTCTGCCATTAGCAATCGACACTGAGAGTCCTTAAATCACCCTCTGCCTGTCAAATCATTCCAGAGGAAATTATTAATTTCCCCTTAATTTGCTGTTGGCATTGTATAAATTGATGCCATCACCTTGAGGATACATGTTTTGCAGCAGAGCAGATCGCTGTCAGCACAGCTGTTGATTTCCTGTCATTGTTTCATCCTTAACTCACAAGCTGACAAACCTGAAAAACACAGGCCACTACATTCCAGGCTTTGTAATTCTAGTCACTACTGTGTCACATCTTGCATGTCATGTGATGAAAAAAAGGAAAAGAAATTCCCCTTTGCAGCTAAAAGCCCCATTGTATGCCCATTGCCCCTTTCAGGGTTGGGACTATGCTTCTGTGCCTGTATAATTAGGTTGAAGTGGATGACAGCTGAAAAACTAAACATTTGTAAAGTTAACAATAATCAAAAACTGCACCCAGCTAACACTTAAATGTGTTTGTCCTCTTACATTATTTGTACAGTGTGTTTACACTGTGATGATGAATGTATTGGCATTCTTGACATTTTTCTGATCCCCTATGTACTATTTTAAATTCAAGTCATATTTTTATCTGTAATAAGCTGCACAGTGCCACTTGTTAACTTGAGAATTGAGTTTGGCCATCTTAACGCACATATTCAGTGTAGACCCTTTCAGTGCTGTAAAAAATAAAAAAATACTGTTTTTTTCCTCCTCTTGAATCTTTTGAACCCCACATTGTGGCTCTTAACAGACGATAAAATATATCTGCAGAAAAAATAATTGGTTTTTTTAAAGTTATAAATTGAAATGTTATTGTTTCAAGTTAGGAAAGCATTGTAAAATAGGGCTAATATCTATTTTTAAAAAAAGCACAAAGCAAATACTCCTGTAGTTGAAGCTCGAGTTGTAAGTAATGGTGTGAGCATGATGTCAAGCATTGTGTCTGGCTTGTCATTTTGAAGCCAGGAGATAAGGCTTATGAATGGTGCTTTGTTACCATTACTGGAGGAAGTGCGGGAAGAGCGAGGTTAAAAGGAGGGGCCAGTGCAAAGAGGATGAAATCTGAGTGGGGCCTCATGCAGGCTGACCTGTTTAACACCTGGAAAACTCAACCCTAAACAATACACGGTATGAGTCAGACCAGTGTAAAAATTCATGAATAAACACAGAAGGACTCACACATGTATGTAAATGACTCTCCAAATATCTCTAAACTCCCTCTAAGTATTCTTTAATGCACACAATCTTGTTGTTGCTCTGTACTGTTCCCCAGGCTTCTTTAATACCCTAACCATCTCCAACAAAAACAAACTAACCAGCATCACATGCACTGCCTCCAAAATCATCTGCCTTCCCACACCAAGTCTAGCAGACATGAACCTCAGGGTCGTCACATGCCCAGCACTCACAATATCAAATGACGCTGATCACCCCCTAAACCAAAACCTAACAGTACTCCCATGTGGTCGGAGTTATAGGACTCTTAAACGGAGAAGAGTTAATTTCAGCAGGAATATTGTTCCAGGAGAGAGGAGAGTTATTACTTACCTGTGGAGAGCAGCTAACTTATCCGACTCCATGTTGAGGTTGACCTGTGGGTAGCTTTAACACCATAGATACACAGTATATACAGTAGACAGTGAAGTTATCTATGGATGCAACATGAACCACATGATCATTTTGAACAATATCCTTGAATCTACGCTTGCATGATTGGCTAAAAAGGAGTGACTCATGTGATTGGCTGCAAATGGTGCACTAGAACATATTAGGAATAATCATGACTAAGGTGAGCGCTATGGACAAGTTAGACGCTGCTCTCAAAGCTGTTTGACATATTTGTGTGTTTTACTTTGCTCTGCTCCACTCTTACAACCCTACAACCCATGACTACACATCAGTGTGGACTAAAGGTGACGTTAGATTTAGGTGGATATGTAAGTGATTGGTTAGGAAATCACTTAGAATGGACGCAATGTCAGACTGAAGATGGAAACAGGGTTTAACAAGTTCACAATTCTGTCTGATATTGGGCAAGTTTTTGTTTGGATTTAAAAATATTTATGCGAAGAGAGTAATTTATACGTTATAAATACATTTGTGAATCCTTCTGCGTGCATTCCTTAATATTGAGACTGATCCGACTCCATACATCATCCTCTCTTAATGTTAAAGGTTGTGAAATAAAACTATGTGAATGATGCAGTAATGAAAACAAGGAGGGTGATGTATGTCTCCGAAAAGAGAAAGAAACATACATGCATGTCTTCTTTTAGCTTTTCTAGCATTATGTGTGAGCCAAAAGTTTAATCAAACACAACGCAACACTTATGCAATTTCTGGTTTTCCTCTTAAATGTCAGCATCCTACAAACAAAGTTAATACGCATTTGACTCCTTTCAGAAAATGTTTTCCATGGTATTTGATAGATAATCTCCCAATCCTTTGGATATCCTCATAGTTCCCAGATAAGGCTAAGAAAGGCGCGTTTCCATGGGTTGATGGGATTTCCAGGGTGGATTTGTCTTTTACAGATAACCATCCAAAGACCTCGTCATGATAAAGTCACAGCTCTGTTTAGTGTCTCTTTTCTCCATATCAGCCAAGCTCGCAGCGCCTGAGCATTTAGCTGCCGATGGACGTTTTTTTAACTCACTTGACAGACCCTGTCCATTAATATCCACTCTGATAAACATGGAGAGCTGCCACGAGTTGACTTTCTCTGTGTTTCTGGTAATGGACCTCCGCTGAGTAGGCAGTTGTGTAATTCACTTTCTTTAGCTGGCTATTGCACACTTTATGCATGCACACTAACTGGCATAATGGCAGGGCATCTGCTGAAGGTCAACATTTCTGCACCGCTCCTAATTGCTGTACCCTCAGACTGTCTCCCGAACTCGGAAAACAAATGCTCGCAGTGCCCATTGTTTTTGGCAAATGAGGTGGTTAGTGGTGGTTAGTAAGTAATGACAGGCACTAAGGTTTATTTTTTTAACAAGAGATGGTCTTATGTTTGTGTCCACCTCCACTGACGAGCGTTATGTTGCTCTCCAGACATGCTGGTGCCTCTGCAGCCTGCTGAAGCAGCACAGGGCATTTTTCCATAAAGAATGAATTAGCCTCAATTCTCAAGGGTACTTGCTTTTCTATCTCCACCTCATACTACAGGGCACCCCATACAGGGGCACACAGAGGCCAAGATGCAATCAGGAAGTTTATATGAAGTGTGTGTTTCACTTTAGGAGCAGACCAGCATTAACATATGGTCCCATGAGAGGCAGAGAAAAAAAGTAGCAGCTGAGGTTCACAACACAGCATCAAAATGAGATGCAGGTCTTTGTTCTTTCAGGCGCATAGGACAGTCAGCCTGTTTTGAAATGCAAAAACTGTGGCCACTGACATGCACATTTCATGTGATTTAAGAACATTGGACCAGAGTCCTGCACGGGTCCAGTTTTCAAGATCCGCCCCGACCCGACCCGGCGACGTACAAACCCGCACCCGAACCGCAAACCCACGCATCAGGCCAATTAGTACCGCAACCCGGTCCGACCCGTTGAAACACGTCCTGCAGCCCGACCCATAACCCGGATTTAAAGTAATCATTTTGGGTCATATTGGCTGAATACTGAACAGCATATCGCCACAGTTAAGGTGCCAGTGAGTAAACAACGACCTGAATGAAGCAGCTCTCACAATAAAAACCTGACTTCAGCTCCATCATCAACCCTCTGTGTTCTTCTCCCATACGAGTGTAAAAGCACTCGTTTGTTACGTTTAATGCTTTTAAACTTTTAATCTATGTAAAGGAACTTTACATGTGTAATAATAGACTTACTTTCTGTCCAGAGCGACGTTCAGCAGTTACGAGCCGTCACGTGTTTTTAGAATCCATCGAGGAGAGAAGTAATCCATCAGGGAAACACTTCAGAAACATTATAAAGTGATAGTTGTACGTTTTATCCACTTATTTCTCAAATACCTAAATAATTATTTACTGTTTTGGAAGCGGCGCTTGTTAGACGGTGGCAGCCATGTTGATTCTGTCGTCCAATCACAAATTGTGTTATTAGATGGTGAAACGCGTGTAAACAGCTGAACCAATGACCGTTGCGAAATAGCGGCGGCGATCCTCAGAGTGTAAATAATGACCAAGATAGTTATCTGTAGTTTATCGAACTAATGACTGATGTGTTTATCTAAAACCCGCGATCCAACCCGCATGTTATTTTTTCCACCCAGATCCGAACCCGGGAAAAAATGTTTTTTTAAAAACCACCTGCAAATCAGCTGTTTTTGCGGGTACCTGTCGGGTTGTAAACCACAAGAACATCAGCACCAACAGAACCACTTCCACATCGAGCTTGTGTTATAGAACAGTCATCAGTGTTGAACTGTGGCTGAATAAGCAGCTGGTAGTCTTAAAAAAAAAAAAAGATTTTTTTCCCAGGACAGGTTTGGTCTGTAACTCCACACAAAAATATATATATATATTTTTTAATTGATGTGATAAAAGATTATGTAATGTAATGAAAAACAAGCTGGAGCTCAAATAAAAGCTTACATTTGAAAATAAAACTAATTATGATTTAAATCACATCAGATTGTTATCTCTTTAATATAAAACAATTTGTTTGCTTAACTCGCGCAAGCAATAATCTATTTACTATTTTGTGACTGTCTTATTTGTCCTGAGGTTGAAACTGAAAAGTTTTCTTTTGTGTGCAGTTGAAGATAAAGAGAGTCAAGCATCTGGCTTCTCATATGATGAATCTATCTTTTTTAATATTTAACCCCAATATATTCTCAGAAGCTTTTGATGCCCAGATGCTAAAATTACTTGATTGTTATTGTGTCTGCTTTTTCAGTATCAGAATCATCTTTATTGGCCAAGTATGTGTGCATGTACAAGTAATTTTTGTTGCTCTCAATGTACATACACAGAATATACATACAGCTAAAAATAATGACAACAAAGCTGAAGAAAGTAAACATAAACCCCATCAGCACTGACTCTATGACTGGAGGGAGAAAAAAACACCATCAGGGCTTGGTGCCTCCCTGATCTTGTATCTGTAAGAGAACTGACACACATCCTCTTCACAGATCCAGAGTGCGGGTGGGGGGTCAGTGCAAGGGGAGGGCTTGGCGGCAGGGGGTGCAGTTGGTTGTGTGATGTCTAAGTCAGAGTGGGTGAGGGGTGATAGGGTGGGCTCGTCAAACCTAAAGGCCCAGACACACCAAACCAACTTCAAAGAACTAGCGGCAATGAATGCCGACTGTTGCGTCGCCTCACGTCGCCTTTGTCTCGGCCAGAAACTTGCAAATGAACACACTACAAAGATGTGGCTGCATGAGAGGAAATAACTCTCCATACCAGCTGACGGCAGTCGTCTGTATTCATTCAAAAAGGGAACCTGTAAGACTGTCTTGAGCATAATTACCGTGCACCAGTGAACATCACACAAACCATCAGGAGCCATTTCTGCTAAAGAGCTCAATGGCTTAAGAAAAATAATCTTATCTTATGCAACAAGTTTTTTTTTTATCTCACTTTCTCCTTACTTCAGCTCTTTGTTTACTTTCCTCACTTCCCTTTCTCATGCACTGAGCTGAACTGCTAATCAGAGTAATTTTATTAACCATCAGACTCCGCCATCGCTGAAACCGATATGCTACATCAGCCGAAAAAGAGCTGACAAGGGCAGACAAGGGCAAACGGTGCGGAACACACCGCACCTATTAGGGCGACAGAAACTCATGGATGGCCAGCTGTCGGCTTGGTGTGTCAGGGCCCCAGGTCCTCAGCCAGTTGATGGGTCGCTGCAATGTAAGAATGATCTTTTAGTGAGGTCCTACAGGCAACTCCACATCGACACTGGGTCTTTTGCTGAGAACCTGTTTTTCAGCTTTTCAGAGTAGGTCCTCTTTGTTACGCTGAGCTCCTTTATCAGTGTGTTTTCGGCCTGGTAGAACATAAATCCGTCCCCACTTCTGTAGACCTCCTCCTTGGCCTGAGCAAGCTGTCTGAGTTTTGTGGTAAACCGGGGCTTGTTGTTACTGTATGTGCAGGTTAAGGTTTTAGTTTTAGCCCCACTGGAGGTAGAGATTGATATTTTCTGTTTGACCCTCTGCTATTTTCTAAATGTCTTCTACTCCTTAGGGGGAGTCTCATTGTCTTCATCGTACCATTTTGCGCTTGGGTCAACTGTTTTTTAATCACATTTGCCATTTTGATCTGGCTTTACTTTAACTTACGGGTGTCCCTTAATCAATCTCTCTTTCCCTCTGTCATGGTTGATATATAAATAGCAGACCCCCTCAGACCTCAGAGTGCTCTCTGAATCCCCCCCGTCTCCTCTGCCCCCTACTGAGACACTTCAGAGGCAGTTGGAAGAGTTTGTTTGACCTCAGTGACATATTCTATTCATTTGGACTCATGGCTGGAGGGAGAGAGACATAGAGCTCCCCGCCACCTGTTCAGCATTTTATCTTCCAGCAGAGTGTGTGTGTCCATGTACACACAGTCTATGTTTGCATAGCCAATGTTCTGCCTTCACCAGCGAACCACACAACATTTTTTTCAGCTCAGGCAGAATGATAAAGGGCTTTTTTCCTGACTTTTACATTGTTTCTTTCCTCAGGCTACGGGCATGGGAACAGCAGGCGAGAAAACAGTGGAACAATTTTCTGTTCAAGGAAAAGTATTTTTTTCCTCGCCAGAGTCAAATCAAATTACTGGTGTAAATATTTACCTGGGTGAAGGTAAAAAGCGCCTAGTGTGCAGAGGAGAAAGTACAATTGAAAATCAGACAATGTTTATGTGCAATTTGTCACATGAAAATGAAAAACAAGCAGACAACAAAGCATTTTATTGTGTGATACAACAGTCAATCCTAGGTGGATTTATATTCTGCAAATCACATTTTCTGAATAGTTTTGTATTTGACAAAGTTTCTGAAATACTTTTGAGAAGATAACCATACTCCAAAACAGAAACAACAAATATGGAGAAAATAAGGCCATGAAAGCTTTCCGAACTAGACTCTCTTCTGCACGTATTTTCCAAAAACAATTCATGAAACTTAAAGTTGATCAAATCACCAAGCTCAAAGACAGTTAAATGAAGGTAATGCTGGAAACAAGATGCCTCAATTGTTTGAAGGAAATAAGATTATGAAGTGATTCAAAAATACCTGTGATGGCTTACTTTGAGGATATGTTATCCATGTATAGTCTTGCTTTTAATAAATACAGTAAGTCAGCCGGGGAAGATGGGATTTTAATAATTGAGCTGTGACAGACTATCAAGCATATCTCTAGTGATCAGTATCTTCAGTTAGATTCAAATATGAAGGCAACTGAAGATCTCAAAATGCACTTTAAAACCTCTCCCTGACCAAGGGAACTCATGGCTTCCTTTGGGAATGTCAGGAGTTGTTGTGGCAGGTGTTTGTTGGAATGGAGGGAATCTGATGTCAAACAATAGTAGCTGATGGAGGAATGAAAACACTTAAAACATTTGTGGCCTCCAGTCCTGTTGTTGTCCTATTGCCTACAACCCTGGTATGTTGGACCATGATGATTTGTAGCAGAGGAGTGCGTTTTTTTTTGGTCCCTCGCTCAGCCTGAATGTAGCATCCAGTCAAGGCCACGTCCTCCTCGGCATTCCTCTTCATGTCGAAGGCACTCATGTGAGAAACAAAAGAGCTTTATGTGCCATTTTGAGTCCTTCATTGCTGAAGCACAGGTACTGATTGCTGTTTTTCAGCTGGATTAAAGTAAGGGCTTAAAAATAATAGTTCTGACATATTGACAACTTTATTGTTTAACAGTGCCTTTTGTTCACGTCTAAAACCCCACAACTGTGGTACACTGGGACAAGAGGTGCATTTGAAGTTTCAAGTTCTTTGTTAAAGGGACAGTTCAGACTTTTTAAAGTGGGTTGTATGAGGTAGCTACTTATAGTCAGTCAGTACGTTTACATGCACGGTTAAGTCCAGCTACGTTTAACTTGACCAGTGTCTTTGTCCCAGTATACAAGCACAGAAGGGGAATTGATTTATTGACCAAAGTATGTCCATCTCCACTATGATAGGTGGTGATATGCCCCCTTTCAGCTTGTCAGTATTGGACCTATTACGTCACAGACCAAACAGTAGACCAACAAGTTAGCTGTGGTAATCTAGTGGCAAACTGGTACCATGGTGGACAACTTTACAGCTCTGTACATTTTGTACATCCAAAAATGCACAGCTCTGAATGTAGATTTAACCACGTTGTTACCAGCTTCTTGTTATGTAATGTCTTTAATGCTATTTGGTCAAAGCTTGGGTGGAGCATGTGCAGAGCGCCTCGGCTAGTTTGGGTCTGATTGACTGTATACATGCAGGCGTAATTCGACAACCAATCACATTATCCAGGTGTGTTAGTCCGACTTTGAGAAATTTGATTTAGTACGATTTCAGTCGGACTAACATGTTTCCATACCCTGGAAATCCAGACTCAAATCTAGAAAGATTTTGAGTCTGGCCCTCACCGATACACCCTTCCTACCCAAGGGGCGGCACTAACTGAGGCATTTCAAATGCCGCTGCATGCAACTGGATAGCACGATGGCCAATCAGAGCAAAAAACAAGGAGACGTATTCATTGCACTAATCCCCATTGGTTTGCCGAACAGTGGGGCTGATATATTATGCTTTTGTCGTATCCCGTCGGCAAAACGGCAAAAACATCCTTCCTGGAAACGAAGGCTTCTAGGGCAGTCTTCTGTTCCTCTCTCAAGGAAAAGATAAGTGTAGTTGGCTTAGCGTTTCTTCCAAAGCTAAATTGAATGGACGCGGTCCTTCGGCAGCTTCCATCTTGGCTGTTTACTTTTCCATTAGCATGCCCTTCCACCTAAAAAAATCTAGAACAGATTAAGTGTATGCCGTATTGAGAATATTTTTAATGCTTTACCTTCCCGTCAGACAGCCCGTTCCAATGAGGAAGCCATTAGTGGCTTTAGTTCACCTTCTATGCTCTTTTCAAAGCCACCAGACTCGATAAACAAAAAAGTCATTTTAGCTCGCTTAACATATGAGACACTGGTCTACTGCTGCCTCAGTTAGTTAGATGTGTTATTGTGTGGCTTTGGTGAGTCTGAACTAATCTTTTTAAATGCCAAAGTCACACAATAACAAAAACAAACTAACTGATCTCCTGTGTTCAGAGATGTTTAATCGCTGTTTTTCCTCAATGGAGTCTGGCTTTGAAGAGAGATATATAACAGCTTCAGTTCCCCATTGGAAATCACTGTCCGATGGAAAGGTAAAGCAGTGAAAATACTCTCAATGTAGCTTACACTTAATCTGATATTTTGTATATTTTACATGAGAATTTTTTTAGCTGCCTAAAATTTGTTTTATTGCTGACCATCCACAGCAGTAAACTGCTTAGTTTTCCTGCCAGACTCCAGCCTGCTTCTCAAAACTGGGGGCATGCCGACCGCCATCTACTGTAGGTAATACTTAAGCTATGGATAAATACCTCTAACAGCCCAACCTGATAAAAATCCGAAGTTTCCCTTTCATGTAACCACCTAACATGTTTACAGTATCTAAAAAGAAAACAGGAGTTTGTCCTCTAATCTAGATTCAGTGATGAGACTGGCTTTGATTTAATTGTCTGACTGCTAAAGTAGCAATGAATCATCCATGCCAAATGATGCACGTAACAACAGACTGACCATGTGTAACAGAAGTGTCTGCAATTATGTTGAAATCAGCAAAAAACACGCACAAATGTATTACAAATAACCAGACTACCTGTCAACAAGTCCAGTAAATAAGATATGAAATTGGCATTTCCAAGGATAGTCTAAAATATGCTACAATTACACCAAATGGATTTACAAAAAACTTTCCACACATTAAATGTGTTAACCCACAACTGGCCAAACAGGTAATTGATAAACCACCAAAAAACAAACAAACAAAAAAACAAAGAGCTCTACAAAAACCAGCTGGGATATCAAAGTTTTAAGCAGCTCTAGGCAAAGTTGGAGCTCCTCGACCAGCTTTTGTTCTCCAGTGTTCAATCCACAAACTTAGTTATCAAACTCTAACTTTGGTTTACCTCCAGGACTCTTAAGGACTGAACCAGAGAAAAAAGATTGTGTAGCAAGATTGTGTAACAGAATGAAGACCGCCACTCCTAGTGCTTTCTGCATGCTAAGGCAGAGCGCAGCAAAACCTTTCGACCTCACTGAAGGGTTAGTAACAATACTAATCTACCTGGTTACATTCAGATAAGTCGACATTCCACATTCCGACCTCACACCTCCTAGCAGAAAATTGACTAAAGTGTGTATGCATGTCTTTGTGCGCTGATATGAGTGTCAAAATAGTGTTATCTAGGTAGGCCCAGGGGAGTGCTAACTCAGCACTGTGTGTCCATGCAGTAAGTCAGGTATACTTCTCAGTACCGAAGGCAAAGCAAACACAAAGATAGCTGTCTTATCGCTCCCCCCTCCCCACCTTGTCTGGCTGTCCAGCTGCCTCTAAACCTCACACCAAAGAATAGCCATATTGTTTCTGCAGGACTTTTGATTTTGATTAATGGGGGGTGAAGACAAGGCAGGTACTGAAGTGCGCGCGTGTGTGTTAGTGCATGCAAAAAAAGGGGATTATGAACTGTCAATCAATTCGCTCCCAACTGTAAAGTTCTCCAGCAGCAAGGCTAGGGATTAGGGCTGGATCAAAGCACTTATTCAGGCTCTAAAACTTTGTTTGAAACAGACAGGAGAGACGAAAGAGGAGGGTGGACTGAATGGTGGGGTGGGGTGGGGATTGGGAGTACGCCTGTATTCATACAAAATCAGGTGTTGCAGCGAAAACGCCAGCCCCCCCTTTATTTGAATGTGGGTAGCGTGTCTGGGCTGTGGTGGTGGGGGATGCAACAGGTGTGTGTGGGGGGGTGTAACAATTCATCAGTCTGGATCCATATATTGATTCAGTGATCCACGATCTTATATTATTGATGCAAAGTAAAAACATCGATGCACATCATCATCTTTAAGATATGCCGTTAGGTTGAAAGTGCACCTCCTTAACAGTTAAATAGTGCTAGCAGCCTAGCCCCCAGCAAAAAATGGCAATTAGCCAAAAAAAAACCCCAAAACAATTAGGATATAAAGCAGAGCACTTGCCTTGTTTGTGTTTGTGCACGTGTGTCTTTTGTGGCAGTAAAGATACTACTGTTATGATAATCAAAAGGAAACCTACAGATCATTTAAGCCAACATAAACAAACTCACAAAGACAATACTCAATCGCTTAGATGGGGAGACTGGCTTTCTAAAGTTGATCTCCAGCCTCCATTCCCAAACAAGTGGGCCATTTAAGTGACACTCCCACACCGCCGCACAACCCTGCGGCTAATCGCCACAACACCTGATCTGGTGTGAATGCAGCCTAAAGAGGCAGCCGGGTAATGATAGGGCTGTGCTGTAACACCTGCAGTGTTGGAAGACTCTTTCACAGTAGCTGCAGGCAGTGAGCTGTTCTGAAACAACTAAATGCCCAGTCAGAGGCCAGATGAAGTGCACGAATCTGCAGAAGAAACCTTGTCTGTGTGTGAATGGATGATAGAGCCAAACTCTCTGGAGAAATACATCTTTTAGTTGCTGTTAGAAAGATAAAAAGATCATTCAACATTTCTTTGTCTTTACCACATTCTGATTGGTTTCTGTGCATCTGAAGCTATAAAGCTCATGTAAGTTTTTATGTCTTTTTGGGGCATTAACTCTGGAAACACAGGTTTTGTGTTGGATTCTCAGGGCCATTTGATAGCTGTGCCATCTGGCTATGTACCCATACAGCGTGTGGCACAGTAATTGTGCACTGATGCTCGTTGACCCTCTCTCTCTTTCTCTCCTGTTCCCTTTATCTGAAAAAGCAGTGTATTTTTCCACTGCTGGTGTGGGTGGAAAAAAAGGAGAAGAGATATGGTGGGCATAACAAAGTGGATTCTGCTCCATCATCAACCTCCGTTCAGTTTTCATTGTCTTGCAGGGGCTTTACTACTGATGGTTAGAAGTAGTACTTACACAGCAGTATAAGACATCATTACCACAGTATAAGAGGAGGTGGGTCATGATCATCATCACAATGTCAGCCCAGTATAACAGCAAGAAAAAGAATGAGAGTAAGAAAGGTTACTTCATGGTACAGTTGTAAAATGAATGAAATCTCACTGAAGAGAATGCAGTTATCGGATGTTTTCCTTATTAGTGGATTGTAACAATGAGACATCTGTGCTCCTAACAGACTCATAATCAACATGTAAGACACCACAGTGTGCTTCAAATCAGTCATTAGTGTTATCTGATGTAATCTGGCGTGTCTGATTTTCGAACATTTCGGGGCAGAATACTGATGCTCACATTTCAGTCATTGATCACTGCTCACTCTGAGGTTGGTGAGTCTGCATGTTTAGCAAGTGCTGTGTGTGGCGTAATAAATAAACCTATGAACTCACAGCCTGTATGGAAGTGTTAAGGTGTGTGCAAGCCTCTACAAAGGCTTCTGTCTTATGAAAGTATCATTTAGTACCATTAGTCAGGGTTAGGTAACACTGGTATTCCATTGTTGGTACTGATTTGACTGGTTGCCGAAAGACTTCTAAGTAAGTCTCTCATTATTCATCAGTAGTGAAGTCCATAAAGACTCAATAACACAGAATTTCAGAGTGGAGACTAAGAAATTTTACATTGCTTTTTTCCATATTGGTGACCTTGTCTAAACTTAGACAACTTTTTAAAATTAAATTTCAAATCTTTATTTCCAAGAACAGCTTTAGAAAAAAGCAGCTGCTTTTTCTAACAAAGGGGAACAATAGTAATGTTTTGATTCCCAAAACATTTATCCATAAATCTCTATGGCTGAAGCCACGCGCTTTTTTTAATCACTAGGGGTGTAACGATATATTGATCTGGATTGATATATTGATTCAATGATCAATGATCCATTATCAACAATGCAAAATGTAAACATAGATAAATATCAAGATATGCCTTTATTTTAAATGTCCATGGCACCTCTGTATCAAAACTTTCATCCAAGCGCACCCCCTTCCTAAACATTCAAACGGTACTAGCCGCCTAGCTTCAGGCAGATATGGCAAGCAGCTAAGAAAAAGAATATGAGGATATTTACTGATATTTACTGACTTGAATCAAATCGAAATCATATGACAGACTTTGGGATATCAACAAATGAAATTTGTGATTTACACCCCTACTAATTGCAGCACGAAATATCTAATAAATGTATTCATATTGTGCTAGTTTGGGTTAACTGTCTTTTGCAGCCAATAGCTACTTTCTTTGGAAAACCCCATATAACACAGTTTTTCTGTCACAAGGAGTTTAAGGAGTGCATTTGCGATCAAATCTTTTTTTTTTTTTTTTTACCTGTCACTCCATTAAGGAAGGCAGGAATTATTAAGTTGTCACATGTCTTTAGAGTCAAGCCATCAAGCTTCAGACCTGTGGTTAGGCTACAACCCAGTCAGCAGAAAAAAAAAGTTTGCATTGTATGTTTGTGCAAACCATGGATACATTACATTTGCACGTTTCATATGTATCACATCAGCCTTTCCAAAGTGATGCAGAATATGAGCTGACATTATCACTGGGGAATGGAGAGGATGGTGGCTAACTTTTTATCTGTGCTTATGTGCTTCTGTACTTTTGTATTTTATATTAATGTCTTTTTCTTATATACACACATACTATCAACCTGCCAGGGACTGCAGATGAAAATTAGCCTGTATCGCTACATCTGGTGCATTTACGTGACTTAGCTGATCATGTGCACTGTCCCTTTAAACATAAACATAAACTGTCCCCTGGTTCTGATGCCTGTCAAGTTGCATAACACTGTTGGAGACCAACAAACAAAACTGGTTGTTTTTAGCGAGTCATTGCTGCATTTTCAGCAGCTTTTTAGCAGCCAAACATGACTGTTTTTCAGCAAGTTGTCTTTTTCTTTCCACCAGGGATAGTGCCATGAAAAGTGGTTGTTTTTTACTGAGACATCACTCCTTTTTGTGCCTCAAAGTAACCACGCATTAACCACAGCGTTGTGTTTTTTGTTTTTTGTTTTTTGTTTTTTTTGTTAAAGATTTTTTTGGGGACATTTTTTGCCTTTAATGGACAGGACAGCTAAGTGTGAAAGGGGGGGAGAGAGAGAGGGGATTACACCCAGCAAAGGGCCACAGGCCGCCGCAGCAACAGCCCCACACATGGGGCGCCCGCTCCACCACCGACGCCCCAACCACAGTGTTGTTAAACTGTAAGGTTTCAATGTGTCTGTGACATAATCACTTACAAATGTAACACATCTGTAGTTTGCAGAAACGTAGATTGACAGCATTTATTCTGGCAGTGGGGTTTTAGGCAAACACTGGTTATGCAGAGCTGTCTACCAGACTCTGATGATTTTGGTGCTGACAGCAGGCCTCACTCGAGTATGAGTCAAAATATAACAAAAATAAAATTAAATTGGTCCAGTGAAGTCGTGCATGCTTGTTCAAAATATATTCATGTAATTGATAGAAAATAACTGATGATTCACTCCAGAGAGGCCTTTGTAAGATTGCAAAAACAGGTTTGTCTGCACAGTTTAATTGGACTGCTGAGAGCAGTTTTTCCTTAATGGAGGTCAATATGTATCATTCTGGCAGAAGGTGCAGTGATTAACATGAGGACAGATAACATACTGCATACCAAAATGTTCAAACACAGCAATCCCTGATACTGGCCCTCTTGACTCAAATTTGGGAGTACCGTTTGACCAAAAGGCCAAACTCAGGGCCAAAAGTGCAGTGCCTCAAGGCTGATGGGTTTGGAGTCTTGCTTTTTATCTTATCTTCTCTAAAGCATCGACCATTATCTTAGCTTGTCAAATGGAGGCTGTGCACGTGTGTGTGTGTGTGTGTGTGTGTGTGCATGTATGTTGGAGGTGGGGTCCACTGCACTGAGCTGACCAACAAGTGCTAATTAACCCAATCTATAATGGTCCGTGATAATCAGGTAGAAAGAGCTACTCTACTCAGTGATGTGCCACTGATTGTCTGTCATTTAGCTTTACAAAAGAATGGATGGAAGGAATGATAGAAAGGGAGGAAGCCCTTCACGACTGGTGAAAGCTAGTGATCTCTCCCTCACCATAGACTGCCATGACAGCACCCTCAATCCCCCTGCCTGTGTCCTCCCACCACCAACCCTCCAACGCCCTGTTGTGCTTCGCTCTGTTCATAATGCGTCACACTGCAAGCCTGATTGTGGAGTGCACTCACCTATAGGGTGCCTATGGGGCTTTGCTCAGGCATGTCCAAACTGTTCCATAATGGGCTGTGTAACTGCAGGTTTTCATTCCAACCAAGCAGGAGCACACTGGACTCAACTCATTTAATCAACTCATCTCAGCTGATCAGAAGAATCAGGTGTGCTCTCAGTGGGGTGGAACAAAAAGCTGCAGGCTCTGGGGATGTTGGGGAATACTTTGAACACGTGGTGCTCTGGCCACATGGCTTCTGTTCCACACAATAAAGGGGTATGACCGTCTTTTTTTCCTGCCTTACAATCTCCAACAGATTGGAATGGATCTGCAAGGGTGAATAATGGCAAAGTGGTTATTTCCAGTGCTTAAACTAAGCTATGATGGCATTTCTTTGTGGAATATCTCTGATATTTCTGGTACTCTTTGTTCCATTCTTGATTAATTTACATTTAATGGCTCTGCTGTTATCATCTCCTGGTGTGAGTCATATCAGACACTCCCACTACACCCACTTTCCACTAATCAGTTTCCTGTTGTTATAACCAGTATTTATGCTGTTTCCTCTCCACAATAATCCTCTTTTGTTTTCAATATGTATAAAGGGTACAGTAGAATAAAATTGCATCAGGCAGTTTTACCAGTGTCTGTGAAAGAAAAGGTACTCTGAGTCACATATAAACATTAGTCCACTTAAGACGTGCTTTATAAAGTGAAACACAGAGCAAACCTTTCCGTAAGTCAAACTCAAATAGATCAAATGGGAGCTGTGTATACAGTTACGCTGCACTCACACATTCATCCACAGCAAAAATATCCACCTCACCACATCATTTAGTTTCATTTTCATTCTCTGAGTACTCTTCTGTTAGAGGTGCATTCCTTCTAGTGCAGCTCGACTTGTTCCAGGAATTAAAAGGGAAACTTTGGTATTTTTGAACCTGGACCCTATTTTCCAATGTTTTGTGTCTAAGGGACTTGTGGAAACAACAGTTCTTAAAATTAGGCCAGTATTGAGAGAAAGCACTGCAGCTTAAAAGTGCTTGTTTTTGCCACTGACAGGCTCAGATTGTAAATATGTAAGTGTCTAACAATATTATGGGAAAGAGCCTACAGAAAAATGAAATGTTTTTCCTTACCTTCTGATGGTCTGTTTGTTATTGTGACTAAAGGCCAGGACACACCAAACCCACTTCAGAGAACTAGTGGTGACAAAGGCCCTCTGCTGTCTTGCCTGACATCGCAGTGTCTTGGCCAAAAAGTTGCACATGAACACACCGCAAAGACCACAACAGACGGTCAACCAGCATGTATGATCTGAGCCTGCGTGTGAGGAAATAGCTCTCCACACCAGCAGACGGCAGAGGTCTGTAAACTTCATTCAAAATAGAAGACTGCTAGTTAGCCAGTTAGCACATTAACAACACGGTCCATTGATGAAAGAGCAGAGCATATTTACCGTGCGCCAGTGAACAATAAAACAAACTATCAGGAACTGTTTCTGCTAAAGAGCTTAATGGCTAAAGAAAAATAATCTTACTTTACATAACAAGTTTGTTTTGGTCTCTCTCGGTCTCGACTTTAGCTCTTTGTTTACTTTCCTCACTTCACTTTCTCTTCTTGTGCGGCGAGCTGAACTGCCAATCAGAGTGATTTCATTCGCCGACAGGCTCCACCATCCCTGACGCCGATTCAGTATGCTGAAAAAAACGCTGACAGAGGCACACGAGGGGCAACAGTGCAGGACACACTGCACCGACTGGGGCAACAGACGCTCACTGACAGCCTAACAGTGACCGTCTGCTTGGAGAGTCAGGGCATGAAGTCTCCCTCAAGGAAAAGTCTTGGACTTTTCCACATTGTTGAAATTAGCTAAATATTCAGCCACAACATTCAAAATCGTTTAGATAACACTAAGCTATGCTTTCTGCACTCCAAAGGCCCGTTTCCACTGCAGGAACTTCAGGGTAATTTTATGGGGCCGGGGCTGGGGCCGTTGGTGCGTGTCTCCACCGCAGGAACCACCCCCGAAGGACAGAGTTCCAGAACTTTCACAGGGGCTAAACAAGTCCCTGCCTCGGAGCAGGTACTCAGAACGGCCCTGAGAAACTCCTGGCTGGGGCTTGGGGTTTACTTGGTGCTGATTGGATATACTCAAGGCGGGATGTGACGTTTTGTAATTATGGTTATCGTAGATTAGCTGGGCTAACCGTTAGTTGTTAGCGGTGTCTGTAATAACTCAATAAACGCTCTGTGAAAAAAATATTTTTTCCAGCGGATATCTTATTTACAACATGATTGAGCTAGCAAAGCAGTTTTGTGTTGCTATGTGTGGTATTTATTCAGTTTTGGGAAATCACAATGTCTAGAAAGCATCAGCTGACAGGGACAGCTAACAGCAGCAGCAAAGCTAACATCAGGACGTCATCTGTTAAAAGCCTCCCGTTGTCGACATGAAACTACTCCAGTTAGCTCAATCATGTTGTAACTAAGACATCCGCTGGAAAAAATATTTTTTTCACGGACCGTGATCGGAGTTATTAAAGACACTGCTAACGGCTAACGGCGTCCCTACGCCCCTACGTCGCCCCAGTCAAAATGGTCGCGCAACGATTACGTCACATACAGAGCCTGGTAACTTTACAGGAACCTTCCTCCTACTCCGCTCTCTCAGTGGAGACACAGCGGTTGAGAGGGCCGAGCGAGAGGACATTCCTGTAGTAGTTCCTGCCCCCCAAATAGTACCAGGAACTTCTTCAGTGGAAACGGGCCTCAACACAACAAACGCTTCCACCATTGTTATTCCTGCAACAAGTCACCTTTTACAAGATTTCTATGAGTCACTTGAACACAAAAACTTAGAAAATAGGGTCCATGTTAAAAAATACCAAAGTTTCCCTTTAATGAGTGTTCTTACAAGGTGCATGATTACACACTCACAAGCAAAAATACACATCTGTGAACTGCCACAGAATCTGATTTTCTGTGTAAAATACAATACATCTGCCCTTTAACATCTTTCATGTTTTTCGTCTTTCATGTCTACCTATTTCCTGTCTGTGTTAAACAGCACAAGAGCTTTTTATTCTCTGAAAATGGAGTGAGTCCTTGCACAGGTCGGTTAGGTTTAAACACCTTAACAATACCAGCAGCATTGCTGGGAAGCTTTGAAGAGTGTATTTGGGGGAGTTAGCAAGGGGCCAGAGGAGGACAGTGATATAAAAACAGCTGTAAATCCATGATGGCATTTTAAGGAGGTATAAGGTATTGTTTGCAAAACTTAGTATTCATGTGTGCGTGAGAAAGACAGAGCAGGCGGGAATGCGCTAAACGTCTGTCCTCTGTTTCAAGGCATGCTAGTGGTTATAGGTAGTAATTTAAACTCTGTCAGAGCCGGAGGAATCCACTGGGACTCACCAGGCCTGCTTTGACCTCCACACCACAAGTCACTGGCCTTGTCCTCCTCCTTCCAGCTGGAAATGAGAAGCCATGCTGACTGTTAGCAGATTTTTTTTTTTACCTCGCAAGTCATAAAACCTAAGCTGTCTTGCCAAAAGGAAACCTTTGGGGTTCTCTGTAGTAGCAGAGCGAGGACAGATTAAAATAATGCAGAGGCAAACAAAGTACATTTTAAGACTCTGTGCTTTTGTTCAGCTGCTAAGTGTACTCAGGCTTCATTATACTTAATATTCCCCTGTCAGCACCGTATCAAAAAGGATCTATTTGTCTTTGTTTTTATTTAGCATGTCTCAGTATGCACTGATGGTGTGTAGAGGCTTCAGCTGTCAGTTTTTGCATGTGAGACATGTCCAAACCAGCAGTTTCCATGTTTAAAGCCTGTGCTGGAATGCAGCAAACTCAGTGTGTGCAAAATAGAGAAAAGATGTGAAACAAGTAAGGGCACAGAGCAGATGCAAGTGTATGGGGGGGTGCTTGTTTGCCCTCTGAACAAACCTAAGTGAGTCTAGCATACAGGGCAGAATCAGCATCTGCCACACCCTGCAAGTTTTAAAACATCTTTTTTATTAGAAGTGTTTTATTAGAAGTGTCAGAGCAAAGGTTGCACCCTCACCTCCTGTGTTGTCGCTCTGTTGCTTCACGGGCAGCGAAACAGAGAAGTGCTAATACTATGTGGGACCTTGTCTGCATGCGTAATTGATCTTTGCAAAATGAGTAAAAATAGCAACAAAGGACTTGTGATTTTCCACAGGAGAACATTCAACCACATCTTAGAAAAATCTCTTCAGCTGTAGAAGATATACTGGTTGTTACAGCATTCACAAACATCAGAGGCTCCCTCATTTGTGTTCAAACCTCCTGCACGCATTTTTGGAGCGTAACAAAAGCTGTGATTAGCTCTGTGTGTGGTTACTGGGACAGGTTTCAGGATAGTGGTTTTACAGCTCCCACTCAGAAACAGCTCAAAGGGAAAATCCACCCAAAAAGTTATCCCTCTGTTATTTCCGTAAACATTACAAACCACAAATATGACAGCATGTCCTGAAAGTAGAGTCCAAAATGCAAAGGGTGTGATCTGTGATGTTCCCTTGATCGTGAACTGATATATTTTTCTGTTTATGAGAACCAAAATGAGCAAGCCCTAATGCACAATCATGTAGTGTAAAATATTCATATAGAAAAACATTGCGGGTACTGTTTATGTCTGCCGGCAGATTGTATTATTGATTGAAAAACATATTTTATATGTTTCTAGCACTTATATGGAGGAAAATGTCAAATGTGGTGGGTGTAGTCTGCTAAAATGCTGAGCAGACCGACTTCTGCAGCATTTTATTGTGCCCAGTTACTAAAGGCTTTGTGTTGCAGCTACTGAACATGATTAAAGGGATATTTGTGCCAAACAATTTTGCTGGACAATGTAGATGAAGACAGAGTATTTACATGGCCTTACAGTCAATAATCTCCACGTTCTCACACCGATTTCCCACAAAAGATTTAACTATCTTGGTAATGTACAAAATCATGGTTGATAGGAAAAGCTTTGGTAAATCATAAATTTGTTGCTGTGAGACAAACTGTCAGAGACCTTCGGAGGAAACAATGTCCGTCTGCCGACCAATCAAAATGGACAGTTTGGTATATCATATAAGGTGTTATAACTAATGATGGTTGGTAATGTGAGACCATGTAGGAGGTATATGTTGACACTTAAGTAGAGACTACCAACTTGAACGTATTCCCTGTAGCTTCACCTCAGCCAGATACAGATGGTCCTGCTGGCAGATATTGACAAATGCATTGATGTGCATATGGTCTCTTGATTGCCGTTTATGCTGGTGACAAATTATCTGTTAAGTGCCAGCAACCTAATCCATTACTGACACTGACCCTAACAGATTGGTGTAGTTCACCAGAGGTGTAGTTTTACACTGAAGTGAGCAACCCTGCAGATGGTACAGGCAAGTCCTCTTTAAGTGCTGACACTGTATCCATCACTTACCTCTGAGAGTTATCCCAAATCCCTCAAGTTGTAACCCAGCATCCCTCAGAAGGAAACCTGCAAGCATCTCGAGGGAAAAGACAGGCAATCTAGAAATAAAAAATCGGATTACAGTTTTGTGTAAAAGATGATGGTCTTTATAGCTGTTAAAATAAGATTTATCTCACAATAATCTTGACAGCCAAGATCAAGGGTGAAAGTAGTCCAGTATATTGATGTAGGGTCGGGGAATATGGAGAGAATATAATATCTCAATATTTTTGACCAAATACCATTATATCAATATTGCAACGATATTGTAGGGTTGACTATTGGTGCAACTAAGTGTTCCTATGCCAATAATAAAACAGCAAGAACAGTCTGGTTAGTTCAGAAAATGATTTTATTGTAATGCAGCCATTAAAAATTTAAGATCATGTCTAGTCTAATGTCATGATATTGATATAAAATTGACACATTGTCACCACTACAAGTTAGTGCTGGTACGCAATATTGGGTTGAAACCCACAAACAACCTTTCATGATTGTATTTCCAATAACACATCTGCTCATTAAAGGCAAACATAGAAAAACAACAACAAAAATATTTCATCTCAAACACCATGTAAAAGAAATCATCCCTCACAGAGCTGGGAACAACAACACTAGTCAGTCAGTCAAATTTCTGTCAGTCCACAGCAACCTCCAATGCTCCAGAAATCCTCCACTTACTCACGTCTAGCTTCTTAAGCACCCATACTGGTGTCCGTAAGCTTGCACTGAATGGAACCAATGGTCTAACTGGACTCAGCTTACCGTACATATCTACTGCAATTTGCAGGCTATCTGGAGAACTGACAGCTTCCTCCAACAACTCTGTTTGCAGTGCCTGTAGATAGGTGTTGCTCCCCACTGTCTCTTGATGGCATCACCTAAGCACAACCTGGTGGGCAGCAACAGCATTCACTGTTCTTATTGAAAATCATTTTCCCCGGTGTGGACATATGACAGGAAGTTGAGGAAGTAGAATGCAAAGAACAATTACTGAAATGTTTTAGAAAAAGGGGAGTGATGTGGAAACTTAGAATATGGTGTTAAAGTTTGGAGAGTAATGCCCCGGAGTAAGTTGAGGGCCAAAAGAAGGAGGCAGGAACTTAGCAAAAAGAAGTGGCAGCCACAGGACCCTCAGAAGCAAGCACAGGTGATTATGCTAGACTGACTGCTTACCTTTCTATATGGAAAGAAGAGTGTGGACACTGCATTTGAGTCTACTGCCACCTTGTTAAGGTCAGCATATTATTTGGCCAAGAGCAACAAGCCTTTCACAGACTTTGAGAATCTGATTGAACTTCAGCAAGATAATTCTGCTGATTTCTGTTAGGATTGAAGATGTTTTTATTCCATACACTGGCCATTTGACCTTGGTAAGAATCATTCATTTCACCCTCTCCTGCAGATCTTATCAACATGCCACACTGTGTCTTTCAGGAGTGGGGATGCATTTGAATTTTCGAAAGCAGTACGAAGTAGAATGTTAAAAAGAGAATTTAGGGGGTGGGATGGCGGTCTCCATTCAGAGTTGGCCTTAAGTTTGCCAGAAAAGCTTGAATTAAAATGTAAACTGCAGGATCAAACATCTCTCCTAGCTGACACAGTGCTAATGTGCTGGAGACTGCACTTAATCTGATCCATGGATCATGCTGGAGCTAATTACCATCTGTTCACTTACACTTCCTGGCCGCAGAACACTGGCTTGTTTTCAATTACTGCTCCCGAAAGAAGATTACGGCTTTCATTTTTTTATTTTTGGCGACGAGGGCTGCATGGCTTCGTCTTCATCAGGTGAGGACCATTATGTGTGACTGCAGGAAGTGCCAGCCGCTTATTTTCCCCACTGTGTTGATGGTGGGGTCGAGGGCTCAGAGCAGAGATGCTGGATTGTTCAGCTACAGAGTCATTATTTAGGCTTTCTCTTCTGCTGTGCAGAACACTGCAATTCCAGATTCAAGTAGGATCTTTTGCCTTGAAAACCTTTTTCCTTGAAGCTCCGACACTTTCGACTTGTTTGGATATCCTGCAAAGTTTCTTCTAGCCATCATCTCTCCCGTGCTCCTTTATTTCATAAGGAAATCCTTAATATTCCTTATTAGGCCCCTAATGTTTCAAGAAGCCTTTTATTCCTTTCATCTTAAGACAGGGCCACAAATGCAAATGAGCTGTTCTCATTAAGTGAATGCTTCCGAAATGCCCCATTCATGTAGAGCTGCTCTTAAGTAGAGGCAGCTGCAGACCCAGGCCCAGGGTGAGACTGAGTGAGAAGGAGGCAGCTGCCCAGAGGAAGAGAGGCTTTGCCTGGTCAGGCTCCAAGATAATGTTACTGTCTGCCTTTTACTTAGCGGCGTAAAATTTACAGCTTACAATAACTTAATACAACGACACAGTCTCTGGCTTTTGTTTGATATCTAGTGTTGGCAAAAAATGTCTGTCAAATTTTCATATTGAATAGCCAAATCTGTTGGATGCAGCCCTACATACATTCATTGCATTTGTTTAGCAGGAACATAGTGGCAACTAAAACCCTTTCCCTGGCAGATATTGTGCTGTAATCTCATGCCATCACATACATGTGTCCACATCCTGACATACAGTCCAAGCCGCTACACTTTCTTAACACTGAGCTTTAAAGCTGTTTCGCACTGGTGCTAAAGATTTTGCCTTAGTTGACTGAGGATATCATTAGTCCCATGAGAAACCTCTCTTTGGGCTTTGTCTAATTGGGCATTATGGATTTAAAGCATAAAACACTGAGACTGGCGATGGCTGAGATAGCGATTAAAGGCTATCAGTCTCCCTGTTGATACACTCACCTATTGGAAACACAATGATGCTGTCAGCTCCAGAAGCAGTGAAGAGAAGCAAGACAGAGAGCTTGCTTGTTCGAAATGTATAGCTTGACATAATAACTGTATGATTGTATAATTAGTGTTGCCATGGGGATTGGTTCTACCTGTGCCTGAGACAGGGTTGTACAGTATGTTCTCATCAGTATTATGGATAGCTGAACTTTTACCCGTAATGGAGCCCATGTGAGATTCACTCTTGTGTCATGAAAACTGATTTTTAATGTCATACATGAAAGTCATTTTTAAGATACTAAAGTGTTTTTGAGATAGTGGCAGATTAATATCAGTGTGACCAGATGGATTTAGCTGGATACAGTTTCAGTTGCTGGTGAACAGGTTATCTTTGCTGTGCATGTCACCAATATATAGCCTGCTTGTTCTCAGTCCGAGAGTGTAGGAGAATGAGCTGGCTTTCAGTTTTACTTTCACCATGTTCACTTTCCTTCAAAGCTCCTGAAAACACTGTTTCGAATATTAAGCATCTCTCTATTAAATTAAATTGTTGTGACTGAATAAGCAACGATCAAACTTTCAGTTTGACAAAAAACATCCTTAGATGTTATTTATGTAGAGTCAAAAACTCAGTTAATTTTCTCCGTCATGACTGTGTGGGGGTGGTTTGATTAGTCTTGACTGCTGGCAACAGAGGCAAACCTCACAACTGTCAACACATTTTAAATCGAATGTTGCTAAACTCAGATTAGTGCAGGGAAGTACCAGGCATCACTTTTTCCAAGTCAGGAAGGACAAAAATATAAATGCAGAAATCTCTCATGAAACAAAACAAAACTCTTAGTATTCTACTTTGACAGAAAATTGCATGTTCATTGAGGACCACATCTACACACTATTGTGAGAAACTGATTGACAAAATAGGTTTTTAGATGAAAGTGTAAGTACTGAACATACAGGACTCTTCAGGTGAATTTGTGTAGCAGTATTTTTTTTCCTGGACAAATCTTAAAGGTCCACTGATTGCACACATCAAGTTCACTTAACTCAACATGAGGAGTACACAGAAAGCCTGTGTTGTAAACTGGGTTTGACAGATGTGGGCATTTTCCAGCCAGGAGGGTGTAATGAAAAGAGGCTTTTGGTTGCATTATGGGGAGTGTAGGGTCCAGTGTTTTTGGAACGTAGTTCATTCATGGGACTAAAAGTCAGGATATTTCAATCTTTGCTGTACAGTTTTTAAAGGAAGATTTTAAAGATTTTAAAAAATATTTCTGCAGCCAGGTATTGTATACAATGTGTTGTTGCTCTATACAACAGCAGTGCCATTACTCAGGACACATGTTAACATGAGGTGAGGAGGAGGTCTGAGGCTTGTCAAGGGGAAGCCTGTGGTACATATCTGGCGACAGATATTGTGTGGGTGAAGTAAACATCTCCTCCTACCTGCGTGCGCCGGTGACACACACAGAGTCAACAGACAGCAGGATCACTGCTTTCCCCTCAACCAAGCTTCCATTTTTAGCCATACAGTCTGACTTTCTGTCTGCCTTTGATCACCGCCATGGCAGAAACCCTTTTGATGACTCATGCAGATAGGCATCCGTACAGAGGCAAAAACAATCTCTCTCTGGCTTCACTCACACACTCATACGTATACTGTTTGATGGGTCGTGTGGGATGGGCTGATGTGTGATCAGTAATTGGCCAGATTTAAGGTGTTCTTCCACATGTTGTGACATTCGGTATATTCTTTGGACTTTCTGTTGATTTAGTTTGAGCTTGTGAAAGTGCTGGTCTTTGTCTGCTCAGCCATGGTGGCATTACTGCACACGCTAATACCACTCTTACTTTTATTTATTCCATACATTAAACCAGTGTTTCCCAAAGGGGGGTACCCAAGTACTGCAGGGGGGGAAGTAAGATTTTTTTAAATGTTCATTTAAAAAGTAGCAGTCTTGCATAATTCCTAAAATAATTATATCACTAAATAGTGCAACATTATTATATGTTATTGCACAAATGCACAGTATGTACATTATGTAAAAATATGTTTGAGAACCACTGCATCACACAGCATTTTCTTGCTGTTTAAAGACATTTCCCAGGAAAGTACCTGCAGCTTTTAATCTTGCAATAATGGATTTTTCGGCCAGCTGGGGGGCAAGTGGAACAAATTGTAAACAAACATTGATATACCTTGTAAGCTGATATGGAGAACTTGTCAGCAAACAGTTATCTTTTACACATCCAGCTATTATGGAGCAACATAATCATTCATTTGGAGTCATGTTTGTGTCCACCTGATAAATGTGAGACCAATATCCACTCTCTTTTAGCTCTATTTTTGCTCTCCATTAACTCCCGAGGGAAATATCTGTCTCTTTAGCTGCTAAATGCACCACTGTGTTCACCAGCTAGTCTATTACTGTGTCTGTCTGATCAGTGGCTTTTTAGAGCTGCTGTGGCTGAAAACAACATGGGAGCGGTGAGAGTGAACCAACATAGTAAAGTTGCGAGCTAGACAGCTTAACAATGAACTGAAACTTCCTGCAAAGCTCTGTGAAGCCGAGAGGAGCTGCAGATTCAAAACCTTTGACATTATCCTTTGATACTACAGTTGATCGATCTGTCAGTTATTTTCTTGAATAATATGTTAGTTGTTTGGTCTATGAAGTGTCAGAAAATGGGGAAAATTGTCGATCAGGGTTTCCCAAAGCCCAAAATGAGGTCCTCAAATGTCTTGTTTGGTCCACAACACAAAACATTCAGTTTACTGTCATAGAGGAGGAAAGAAACCAGAAGATATTGACTTTTTTTCATATTATACAGACACAAACATTCACATTCTCTCTAAGATCTGCTTTACAGCAGACTGAACTTCTTTTAGCTCATCTTGAAATCTATAACTATGTGGTCTGTCTGTGTGAGGATCATGGTCTCAATCATCTCTCATTAGCTTTAGTATGTGCTCCTCTTGCAGAGATAATGTAACTACATTTGCTCTGTGGCACTTATTTAATAATATAATATTTATCACGCTCCTTCCCTTAGCATATAGGTACACTGTAAATTTACACCATCTGGCACAAATACTGGATTCATAGAAATTGCACTTCTCTTTGAGAAGGGAACTGTCCACTCATCCTAGCCATCACAGCAATGTCAAGCTTTTCACATTATGCTCCAGAGTACAGACAAGTGGACAAGCTGTTATGCTAATGCATGTTTATCAACTCCTCGCCTGAACGAGCGCTTACCCTTTAACATTTCACATATCGGCGCAGCAGCAGACATGCAAATGTTTCCTCTGCTGTCCGCAGGCTTGATAGAGGCAGAGAAAAATGATAATGGTGGCATTTTATACCTGAATTCTCAGACACAGCATTAGGACAGCTTGATAAATGAGGCTGACTGTGTACACGTAATGTGCTGACATCTTTGTTCTTCCACCAGAAAAGGGCATGTGAAGGCCTGTGGGTAAAAAAACATGCTTAAACTCACATACATGCAAATAAAAAGCCACACTCTGCTGTGCTGCTGTCTGCTCGGCCACGATGTATCCTAAAAGAGAATTTTAATATTGGTAAGTGATTAATAGGTAAGACAAACTTAAGGTAAGCTTTATTTTCCTAGTGAACAATAACATGCCTTAGTGTCTCTTGTCATGTTTGGCAGCAGTGCAGCACTTTATTAGCTCAGGCTAAAGGGAATTATGCTATGATTGTCTGTGGCACACAAGAGCTTGCAGTGAGTCAAGTTGGATTACCTGCAGCCTGAACAAATAAAGTGATGCCACCTGTAACGACACAGTAGCCACAGCAGCTATGTCATGTTGCAGATTCTGTGTGTGTTTTTGTGTTTGTGTTCACCAGTGTGGCAGCGTATCCTGTGGCCTATGTTGCCTGTTTACACGTTGCAATTAAAAGAATCAAAATGCAACTAATTTTTTTTTTATTTTCTTGTTATATTCTGATCTCAAAACACTCCAAAAGGCTTCATTTTGAGGGAGAATGCCCATGGACCCCCCCCTACCTGATTGTAGTTTCGTATTTTTTTTAGTACCTTTTTCCACTGCTTTAGAGTTTGCAGGTGTTGTTGTTGACTGAGCTGCATCACACTGACACACACACACACACACACACACACACACACACACACACACACACACACACACACACAGACACACACACACACACTTGACAAAGGACAGAGTGAGTTTGTCCCAAAGCCACGATACACACCTGCTCTGCAAAGGAGGAAGCTGAGTCTTGTTGTGTTTGCTAGCGGCGTTGAAGGTGACGAGGGATGTATCCGGCAGTTTATTGTTGCTTCACATTGTCACTCAGTGTTAAATCCACCATATTTCCTGGGCTTCATTGTTTTTTGTTTGCTTGTTTGTTTTTTTCAGGAGGGAAGTGGTGGGGGGAGGGAGGTGCAATCACTTTTCCAGTTTGATTTGGAAGCTTTGCTTGACACAAGAAATCACATTTCACTGTGACAGCTGCAAGCTGGCATGGTTTGGGGCTCTATGCCGGTTTACGCACACCCACCCTCTGGATAATACTTTGACTTGCCAGTCGAGGCTGACTGGGATGAATTATTGCATGAGGAAGTCTTTATGCTCTTGTTAGAATCCATATATCTTCTTCCCCTGTGTGCCTTATTCAGTCGATGCCTTTTCATGTCATGTTTCATGTCTATGCTCAGCAACATAAAAAGGCATCACTTGTGCTATTATTGTACTGGAGGCATTGTGGGAAATGTTCATTACTGGTTAAATTCAAGTCTTTATTTGTCGTGTGCACAACAATTACAAGAGCAGGCACTGGCAATGATATTCTTATGCTTGGCTTTCTCCAACAATGCTACTACAAAATGTATAGTAAAAATAAGAATTCATGACATGTTTATAAAACACAAAATAGTGCAGATCTTAAGATTGGAATAAATACAACATATGTAAGTAAAATAAAATAAAATAATGGATGAATATATATAGTATATGTAAACTGTGGTTTGCTCAGGCACAATAGGTAGTAGAGGTAGTATGAATGTAGTGTACAGCAGTAAAGAGGTAAACTGTACTATGCGGTGTAAGTAAAGTGACGCAGTGGTGAGCTTGAGATCTCAAGACTTTTAACAGTCTTATGCGCTGTGGGACGAAGCTGTCCCTGACTCTGGTGGTGTGGGACCAGATACTGCGGTACCAGGTCAAATCCTCACTGATATCAACCCAGAGGAACCTGAAGCTGCTGAATCTCTTTACCATACTGCTGTTGTTTGAGATGGTGTTCTTCTCCCTGTTGCTTCCTGTAGTCCACAATCAGCTCCTTAGTTTTGCTTTGAGGTCGTTGTCCTGGTTGATATCAGCGCTCTGTTCTCCACTCCGTGGGCTGTCTCATCACCATTGGTGATTAGGCTGTTGATGGCGGTGTCTCAAGCAAATTTAATAATGGTGTTGGAGCTGTGGGTGGCCTTGCAGTCATGCATAAACAGGGAGTACAGGAGAGGGCTGAGCACACAGCCCTGAGGGACTCCGATGTTGAGAGTCAGTGTGGAGCATGTGGTGTGTCTCTGTATTGTCTCTTGGCACTGCTAATTGCTCTCCAGTGTGCATACCTGGATTTCTTGCACTCATCTCTACAGTAATCCTCGGTGTGACATAATCAATGCATTGGTCGATGTAGCCAATGATTATATCACTGTATGTGTTCATGTTGTTGTCCTGAAACACATAGCCCTCTGTTGTGCTGAAGCAGTGACATGGAGCCAAGTCTGATTGGTAGACCAGTGTTGAATGGTCTGTGTCACTGGTAAGTCATGCTTGTTTTTCTGCCTATAGGCAGACAGAAGCACAATTAAGATGTGAGAAATCCAACCAGCACTAAGGCTGTGTTGTGACAGTAATGTTAGTACCAGATTATTTCACTGCTGGCTAAGGTGGTGGAGGTTTAGTTTATACCAAGTGAAAATTCTGTATTATTTCGAGTAGGTTTTGTCAAGACTAGCTCAAGTAAGTGGTTAGTGTTTTGCCATGTGTTGGCCAAAACAAACTTAATTTAAAAAAAAACAAAAAAAAACAGCTCACATTGAAGCATGGTATTTTCATTTTGTAATGAACAGAATACATTTGCATAGTATTTTCATTTTGTAATGAACAGAATACATTTGCATACACATGCATATTAGCTCAAAAACATTAAATCAGTCAAAATACTGGAGGGCAAAAACATCTTTGCTTTTCATTATGGAATGACTGCTTTTTAGTCATTTAAAATCCACAGTCCCTTTGCTTTTCCTGTCTACATCTCCTTTACAGTTTGATTACATAGAGCGCTCAGAGGAGATGCAAGAGGGAAAAAACCCAGTTGGATGCATTTTAAATTATTGAAAAGTGCAAGAAGTTCATAAAACCATAAAAAGTACTAACTTTGCAGTGTCAGTTAAGGTGCTTCTCTGGTGAAGCCTGGATGAGGAGACCCTAGAAAGGCCTTTATTCGTCTTCCCCTGAAACACATTGTTCCGCTGGTGGATAATCGTGAGATAAGAGCTATTGTGTTAGAGCTGCCGGAGCAAACAAAACCATGCCTTCAGGACAGAGAGAGAGTTGCAGGTTTCTGTTCGTGAAAGGCGGTTGCCAAACATGGTGGGAATAAGAGGGAAAAATGTTAAAAATCCTAAGTAGCTTTGCAGCCAGACTGAGAGGAAACTCGTCAAAGTGCACATTAGACCAAGTGGTAGCTTACCCATCAGAAAGTTTGCAGAGTGGAAAAGAGTGCAACAGCTCTAATGGCCCTGTGATTTTAGGAATAGGAGAAGAGTGAAAATTGAGAAAAGTAAGTAGGTTAAGTGTTTTGCAGTAAAGTAAACCAAAGACAACCTGCTGTGTATAACCACACTCCCACTTTCTCCAGCAACAGGGGGATCTAATAAAATGATTCCTGCAGAGTCATTAATCAGTGGCAGAGAGATTGACAGTACATTTGCTGTAGTAGTCTATGAACACCACCTGTGCATAATTAGTTGTTGAAATCTAATTAAACTATTGTGTTAGTAAGTTGTCAACAAAACTTTTTAATGGAGTTTTGAGGTGTTCGTTAGCATTGCAGGATGTATTTCACTTGGGGAAAGATGATTATGTACCTTTTGTCTTGTTCAGGCTGCAATACACATACCAGGAGGGCAAAACTCATAATATGAAACCCAGTGAGGTAGACCTCACAATTCTTCCATGCTCTCCCCTCTCTCCTATTTTCAGCTCTTAATCAGGGAGGCCAATTGCTACTACTCCCCTCTCGCCTGTGTGAACAATACTCTGCTGTAGTGCAGCTTCTGGCTCCCAAAGATTGTCTTTTCTGCAGATACAGGATGACTTATAGGGTGAACCTGGAGAGATCAAAGAGGCAAACCTATTTATTTGGTGCGTTTCCAGCCACCATTTTCCATTTTCAATTTGCACATTAAAACACAACCTGAGTGGAAGCACCAAAGTTTTGAAGAAAAAAACAAAACAAAACGTCAAAATATTGCAAAAAAGTTTTTACGCTCTCGAGGTGAAAAAGTTGATGTATAAAAGTAAGTACAATGGAAACAGATTCAGCTAATAAATGATGACGTACAGTCATTATATACCATCATTGCATAGGCCGCTACAAGTTCTCTCTGTCATCTCTGGAGGCTTTAACAGCTTGTGTATGCACACAGGGCTGTTAGCAGAACTCTTCCAATAGCACCAAGCTGTAATATCATTTGTTCAGAACTCTCTTTTCCCATAATCCAGTGTCTCTATTTCTGTACATCCCTTGTTATCTTGTAATTCTTATAACAGCAGTGGATGGAAACGCGCATATATTCGCATTTTCTTTTGCCAACATTATCAAAATATCTATTAAAGTTTGTGCTCCATGTGGTTGAAAATTCAACTATTGATGTCTGAGCATAAGAATAATAAAAGTGACCTATAACCTTGAAAAATATTAAGCACGTAGTTAAAAAAACATAAATACATTCAATACAAAACCTGAGCTACAGTTGGTTTAGGATAGAGTTATTGCAGTGTTGTAGCTCATTAAAACCTAAATGTGGGTGTCTCTAATGAAAGTGCTGTTGCCTTTATGTGTGCGTGATATGAGGCACTGTAGACTGGAGCAAATGTGTTCTATGTATTAACTTGTAAAGCACTCAGCCATAAGGTTCATTTTCTGATCAAGTGATATCTAGGCTAAGCTGTATGCATGGTATATCGTATACATTTGATTAGTTCTTTATTGCCGATGATTTAATTCAGTCAGCAACATCTAAAAACAAACAGGGGTTTTGGGGTCTTACAGCTGTGATTTGCTTCCTTTGACCAACTTTGTTCATGTCATTTGTTAAATTACACCGTAAAGTCTTTTGCAATTGAAAATGTATATTCTCTGCAGAATTCTAGCAGGTTTAGACACACGTCTTTATCTTGCTTTGGAGTCACTGCAAATGGTTATTTTTTCTCTTTTTGGCTAATGTCATTCACTGGCAAAATGTATTAGGTATACCTTTAGAAAATAAAAATGTCTTTGTATGCACACTTTTTAGCCACCTCTTTCTATTTTCTGTAAGTACCTGCAGCTGTCACCTTTGTACAAATGCATAATCCAGTGATAATAAACTGGGCAGGGAAACAAACCGTCTCAGATCTCCTAAAATTAGAGAACTTTTTTGGGTACCATCATAGTTCTTTGCACTCTGGAATTTTCAGGCACACAGATTCTCATAATTGGCCATCCAGCTTAAATTCACAGAGACAGTTTGTTTACTTCACCATAGCAGTTGTTATGTGTTCAAAGATGATAAATTTAGCTGACTCTTTGAGCTGAATCCCCATGTGACTTGGGTCTTGCATTACCAGAGAAAACATGCAGTTTTTTTCACCACAGTCTCATTCATTAAACCATAACTAGCGTTGCACACTGTGTATGTGGTTGTTTGAATTTGAAAGCAGCTTTGTGCGTGATATCTTTGAAAAAAAAATAAAAATCTTTGTATTATTGGAAGTTTTCACAGCTGATGTATTTCTTGAGATGTTCAAACAACACTGGCTGTTCTCGTCTTGTGAATAAACAGAACCATAGGTCAAAACTGATTCTATCATAGTACTGTTTGATAAAATCTTGCAGGATAAGGAAGGCCATATGCTCACTTTCAGACAAAGGCTGACAGATTTCAAATATCATCACTGGTGAATGTTTGATATAATCATTGATTACTGCAGTAATCTGTGTTGGTGACTGGATGCACACTTCTTCACAGATGAGAAGGACCAACACAGCCTTTACAAGTTATGTTTTGAGAAAAAAATAGATGCAAGTATTTTTTGCATCAACACATATTTGTGTCTCACAGCCCCGTTGCCAGAAGAAAATGTTGGCATTGTACAATTCTGCAAACTCACTAACCTGTTTGCACATTTCATAAGTACCATCAATGTTAAAGTGAGGTAGTGTAAGAGCTGACTGTCTTTTGGAGGCGAAGAGGATGATTACGGCGTGTCACCCAGGCAAGACAAAGCAGCAACCTCAAGGGCTGAAAAATGAAGCCAAAACAGAAGTGCCAAAACTTGCAGTTCTTGGAACAGCCACTTGAGGCTAGCTCCAGAAGTCAATCCCCCATAGGCCCCCATGTTAAATGCCCAACTTTACAGCAGAAATAAACATGTTCACAGCCTGGTACAAAAAACAGTTTTGGTCTTCATAGCTAATTTCCCCCTTCATGACAACTGTACAGGGAGTCAATTTTTATATAACTCACCTGTTTACATTTTATTAAGGCTTAAAGTTATGCATAATTAAGAGCAGTCGGCTTTGAGTGAGGGCTGTCTGCTGATAGTGTCCTCAGTTTCTCAGTCAAATCCACCCCTCGCTCCTCCACAGCACCAGCCTCCCATTCAAATATGGCCACTTTTGACTCCAAAAAACCAAGATGACAGCGGCCAAAATGCTGAACTCGAGGCTTTGAAACGGGAGCCCACAAACCAGTGGGTAAAGTCACGGTAGCCACATCCATTATTTTTCAGTCTGTGGGAGAGACACATGCCAAGCTGCAGACTAAACCTCTGTTAGAGATAAGCCAACAACAGAACTGGTTGGTTTTTAGTGAGTTACTGCTATGTTGCCAGCAACTTTTTAGCCTCCAGATATAGGTGTTTTTAGTGTCCTGTGGCTGTTCTTCCAGTGGGGAGAGCGACACAAAAAGCAGTTGAGACTCTCCTGCTGCAAGTGGTTTTTGTGCCTAAACCCAACAACATGTTAACCACAATGTTGTTGAAATGTAAGGTTACAACATAACTGCTACATAGTCATGTGCTAATAAATCATATCCGTGGTTTGCGGAAGCGTATAGTTTTGTTTTGTTTTGTTTTGTGGTTTGTTTTTTTTGTTGTTGTTTTATTTGCGATTGGGTTGGTGTTACATTATCATTGCTTTTCTTCACTTTAGGTGTCAGACCCAGTACAATAAACAGATTATGTTCAAGGTTAAGGAAGGAGTTTAAAGAGTCTGATGTTTTCAATAATGAGATGGCACTGTGGGGGAAATTGGTTTATAAAATCTTAGTTTATATTGATATAGGAAGAAAATCACTGTGCTTTTTTGTTGAAGCAACTGTGTATTGTGTTTTGTTGTTTGTGGTTTGTTTTTAATATTTTGCATGAACTCTAAAAAGAAAAGTGATACTGGTGATGTGTTCCAACTGCAGGTAAAGATTTAATATCAGTTAAAGTCATCTCAGAGCAGAAGAACTATGAAAAGATGACCAAGAGCCACGACTCGAGCAAAAGCAGCCGCTTCAGTCAGCAGCTGCACTTGTGCATTTTCTGGCCTCACCACTTTGGAATGACCAGAATCCAAGCCGCTTCTTGTTCTGCCTGTTTAGCTAAAAGCTCAAAGAGAAAGAGTTGGAGCGTGGAGACCTTAGTGTCACTCCACTCTGCTGTGACCTCCGTCCATCCATCTTCTCTCCACCTCTTTTCTCCCTCCTCCCACGTTGCACATGATTGGACTGTGCCACCATAGCAACCACTCCAGTGCTCCCTCACTTTGTGGTCGGAGGAAACCACTTCCTTGTGTTAAACACAGAGCACTGAGCTGGACCCGCTGAGCCCGACCTCATCAACCTTAGTGGGAGGCATGCTTAAAATGCGGTGTTGTGACATTTTGAGTGACAACATATTGTGGTGTAGCTTCATTCACTTTGCTTACACCCATCCATTACTAGACATTTATACTTGGGAGGAGCTGCCCAGTCTCACCACAGTCTCTCCCAGGGTGTCTGACACTCTTGGATCATAGTGATATGAGCGCCGTATTTTACTCTTCTGTTCTTCATGCCCTCACACTGATCAAAGCATCCAGATCAAGTGATCTAAGACATCAGGTTTCTCCTTTTCAGATAAAAGTGTGGATCCCGCAAGCACTTCCATATTTTTTTGTTGTTGCTGGATTTCGCCCATCAGGCTCCCGACTGGCAGAACTCAGGACAAAAGCTACTGTTGTTGCACACCTGCGACTGAGTCAAGCAGTCAGGGTTGTTGCTCTTTTCAGTGGGGGGCGGCTATGTCTCAGGAGCTAGAGCAGGTTGTCCGCTAATGGGAAGATAGGCAGTTTAATCAGCAGTCCACAGTCCTCCAGTCCACATGTAGAAGTGTCCTTGGGCAAGATGCTAAACCCCAAATTGAAGTGAATGTTTAACTGATGAGCAGGTGGCACCTTGTATGGTAGCCTCAGCCAGTGTATGAATGGATAAATGTGTTGCATGTAGTATAAAAGTGCCAAGAGTGGTAGAGACTAGAAAGGTGCTATACAAATGAAATTCCATTTACAGTACCATTCAGTGGATCTTTTGGAAGTACAGTGTATTTCTTAAAATAGTAACATTCTGTTTCCTTTTGTGTTGCAGTGTGGGGTACAGACAGTGTGACTGGCTTGTATGGAGACACCGTTGTTATACCATGCAACGATGGAGCTCCAGCACCAGCTGATCTGATGTTCGTCAAGTGGAAATACGTAAGTAGATACTCTCATGTTGATAAAGTATTTGAGATTTACTGAACGTAGACTTAACCAAGATATTCAATGACAGAAAAAGTTGAAAAAAAAGACGACTGCATGTAATAACTTGTTTTATCTTTGGAGAAGAATTAAGAAGACTACAGCCTTTTTTTTTTTTTTACAGATATAGCATTTTAAATATTGTGTTTTTCTCATCTGAGAAGTACTGTAGGACAACTACGGCTCCACCCAGTTTAGTTTTGGCAAGGTGCTTGAAACATCAGTAAGTCCAATCCGGTAGAAAAGATTTCCGCACACTTGGATCTATGCAGTTTTTCACTTTATCCTTGCTTCATCGGAGCATGAAGGTCTAATAGACGACAAACATGCTCCGATGAAGGTCTAATAGACCGAAAGCTCAAGAATTAAGTGAAACGCTGCATAGATCTAAATGTGTGGAAATCTTTTCTACCAGTTATCTCATATGAGAAATACTGAAATACACAAAACATCACCACACAATGGAATGGGAAGAAATATGTATGTTAAATACACCTACGTCATTTTTAGAGTTTTAGTCAGAATCATTGAAATATGACATATGTGAAAAAAGTTAAAAACAAAACAAAACAGGTAAGTAGGTAGAAGCATATTTTTGAGTGTTTAAAATAATTCATTGTGGTCATCACAAAACATTTGTTGTAGCTTATGACCCTCAGTGAAGATGTGTTTCGCTTGACTAAGTCTGAAATTATTTTGATAAAAATTGATTGGCTTGTATAATTGAAACTAGGGCTGTACCAAATGTCTTTTTTTTTTACATTTAAAGCTTCTACTGTAGACTCACAAGTCAGTCTTTAGACGCTTTGCTTAACTAAAGACTGATGTCTTTATCCCTGATTTTGTGTTTAGATGGGCGGATACAATTTCAGAGTTTAAAAAAACTCCCTACGTTGCAGAACCAGTAGTAAATCCGCAGGGCGGTCCTTCAGTGGCTCACTGAACTCTTGTACTCGTAAACATAGTCCGACTGCGTTAGAAGTTTTAAACAAAGTCGCTGTAAGTCCTTCATTTCCACAATCTTGTGGACTGAGCACACGTTTGATAAAACGGAGGTAAATCTCTCGACATCCATTTTCAAGCTCGGACGAGAAAAGGGGGAGCGCACATTTCTGGGAGGGCGTGTCCTTTTTTAAAATGCAAGAGGCGTTGCTTTGTTGCCGGCCGTTTTCTCCGGTGTGTTAAACACACTTTAGAAAGGAGTGTCCCCAGACTATCAGAAGGTGGAGATCTCTGATTGTCCGGTGGCGAGACTACTTCTACTGAGGTTTTTGAATGAAGCTTCAAACATCTGTCAATTAATTTTATGTCATCACCCTAAAAAATAAAAATAAAAATCCTCGTACAAAATCTTCAACTTGAATAAAATGATCCATTGGCTGAAATGTTGTTGATGTTGGAGCTGAAATTGATTTTTTGTTATTGTGGTTACATAAATGTAATTTATGGAGCTGTTGGAGGCCCCATTAATACAGGTCAATACAGCTTTTGACAGCAGTGAAAATGTTTTTAAAAGCTAAACACCAACAGACATGAATTAAAGCAGAAATTCTGATTTGGCAGAGCCAGATCTTTATCTTGTTATTTTTTAAAATATGTTTTTTGTGCCATGGGAGCTTTCTGACATCAAATGACTAGAGTTTTGTTATTAATTCAGTTTATTTAATTTCATTTTAAAAAAGGTACCTCAGACATGTTTCATATAAAGCAGGTCTAGACCATACTCTTTAATTGCCAGAGACCCAACAATGCAATAGGCCTACACAAAATACAATGTATTGTATGTATTGTATGCCATGATTAGTAAGTGAGTTAAACAAGATAATTGCTGACATTTTCCTCATCATCCAGCTTTCAATGTCCTCTATAAACTGGATGGGATAACATATTTAGTGGAACGTTTGCCCAGGAGTAGAAGCTTTTTTGAGTGAAACATATGTACAATACATACAATGTGGTCTATTTGATACAAGAAGATGGACTTCTGCCAGTCGGTACTTGAGTGCTTTGGTGTGAACACTGCAAGACAGAAGAAATTTGCTGTACTCAGTTGCCTTTTGAGACAAAACAAGACATATGAAGATGTCAGCTTGGACTCTGGGCAGTTGTGACTGACATATTTGACATTTCATAGTGCAAATGAGTAATTGTTTAATCAAAAAGATAATCTACAATATTAAAGATAATGAAAAGATTCATCAGTTGCAGCCCTAAATGTATTCTCCTAGTAAATCCAGCCTATAATGAGTTCTTTTGAACTCAGGGGACGTTAAAGTAGTGTCTGTTTTTGATCAAAAATGTGGAAATTAAATGCAGAATCTGTGGTGGAGTGAAAGTGCAGAGGTATGTCTTAAATGTTTTATGTGCCCAAAACATCTCCTCAAGGCTGCTTGCTGTATGCAGGAGTTCTGTTGTCCTAGCAAACTGTGTATCACTGTGCCAATACACCTACAGTTATGCTACACTAACTACGCTGACTGTGTAAACATAACCTTACAGTATAGATACAGTTGGTATTTATGGTAAGACCCACAAAAGGTCACATCCTTTTACACCGAGGAGGAAAAACAAAACATTCGTCTTCTTGCTGAAGAGTTGCGGTGTGCCTTTCTACATGTCAAATAAACTGAAAAATCCAGAGTTAAAGGGTATTTTACAACCTGGAGCCCTTTTTTCCAATGTTTGTGTGTCTAGGTGACTAATGGGAACAACATTTTTTGAAATTGGTTGCAATACAAACACTCAGGGCATGTTTTTACCATCAATTTATGTCCACTAAAAGTGCTTGTTTTTACCATTGACAGGCTCAGATTATTCTAAGTGTCTGATGAGATTATTGGAAGGATCCCTACAGAGACAGACCTTTGTGTTAAAGAGTAAAATCATTTTTGTTTAACCAGAAACAGCCTGAAATCGCCATTATCGAAACCAACAGACTCCATTTAAATACAGGTTTGGTCAAAATAAACCCATAACTCACTCGGTTAGGTGTGAAAATATGCTGGCTCTATACACGCTAAAATTACTGTTTCTTTAAAAAGAGTCTGATGGGTTTGGCGATGGGGATTTCGGGGCTATTTCTGGTTTATCTGGATCTGGATCTTGTGCTTTATCCAGACATTGTTAGATTGTTTAGCCACTGGTAAAAAGCTGTGAGCCTCCGAGGACCTGTAGTTCTTAAGGTCACAAATCCTTGCGTGGTAAGGTCATAGCACATTGTCGAAGCATAGGCTAATGGTGTTGTGTAATGCTAGTGCTGCGATACTGTCTCGAAACGTGTAACAAACTCACTAAAATAATATGTTTGTCTATTACATCATAGCATAAGTGGCTGAAGGGTACTGATTTGATGGTATCTGTCATATCTGTGGTAAAAGTGTCTCTTATGTGAGTTGAAAAATGCACTTTCCCAGGATTTACAGGCTTGGGGACTGTTTTCCCCCTCGCCAACTCTGCCCACACTACGCCTCCTGACTATGACTAGACACCAGGTGTGTCTATGAGAGAGTGAGTTATATGAAAGTATGAGAGTGATTCCCTGTTTAGTTCCCATCCTTCTTATGAGTGCAATTTGAGGGAGGAACTTCAAGAGATGACTTGGACAACAGTTTAAAAGCTTTGGTCCCTAATAAAACATCTAGAAAAATGGATTTAGTTATCTATATCATATCATCATTGTCTAAGATTATGGTTAAATAAGGATCATCATAATCTGTAGGGTAAATAAACAGTAACAATGAGATAAATTGCAATCTGTTGTTCTAATTCTACTACTCTACAAAACCACCAAACCTTTCTGTCCTCTGTCTCTTCAGGAAAAAGATGATGGCACTCCCGGCGATCTGTTGATCAAGCAGGCCCGCAGCGACCAGGCCACAGTTCAGGCTACAGACGATTATGCCCAGCGAGTCAGCATCGATGACAAGTTAAGCCTGCTCATCAGCCAGGCCTCACTCAGAGACCAAAAGACCTTCACCTGCATGGTGGTGTCAGGCTCCAACCTCATGGAGTACCCTGTCACTGTCACCATTCACAGTAAGCTGAATATTGACACAAAACACTAACCATTTTTTATCCACTGCATGCGTCTGAAGTGAATGCTGACAGATTCATGTAAAGACTGCAGCAGTATTATTTATCAGTCTCTGTGCTTAAAGGAAATAAATCAGTTTATTAAAGTGAAAAACTGAAAATGAGGCAATTTGCATTGTTGAGGAGATTTTTTTCCCTTTTACATAAATATTTCAAAAAAGGTAAAACAAAAAACAAACATTTGAATAGTCACAATAATAATCGCAGCAGCACAGCTCTCTTTTTTTACTTTCACTCTTGCCCACTGCAGAGATGAAATTATGAATTTTACCCTCAAAAACTCTTAAGGGAATGGAATGGAATAAGTGAGTGGAATATGTGTCCAGTATTATGAAACAAGCAGTAGAATTCTTTATCAATGATAAAATTAACGAAAAAATATGTAAGAAGTTTCAATGTGAGAAACAGGGTGTGGCCGTTCCTCACCCTCACAATGGTCATTTATTTTTAGGCTTTCAACTGCAAAATATGTTTTAAAATCAGAAAGAGCTATATTTTTATGTAGAGAGCTCAGCGATTTATTCACTTTAAACCGACATCACAATGTAATGGAACATGATTTTCAAATTGCGAAAGCTGTGATTAAAAAAAGTTTTTAATGTGACGCAGTGTAACTAGCCAGAGGTTTGGAAACACCACATCCTGTTGGCTCCACACACATGTTGCCCAACATTCCATGTGACATGTTTGAACAAGAGTAGATTAAAAAAAAAAAAACTTTAATTACTGTTCATGTACAACATTATTATAAGAGCAGTGTGTTCCCCTTTGGGGAATATTTCAGTACATAGTGTGTTGTTGAGCGAGACAGAGAGTGACGCTGGCTGCGCTGAGAGAAGACAAGTATGATCGATTGGAGCAGAGGAGAAATAGTAATAAGGTGTTGAGATTTGATATTTCCACACTTAAGTTTGTGTGATTTGTCACTGTAACTGACTTGGGATCAGTGAAGTTCATATTTCATGTTCATAGTGTTCACACCTGGCCTGTTGTTCTGCAGTGATTTGTTCTTGTTTCAGATTTTATTTAAGTCACGATGGTTATATTACAGTACATGTTAACAAGCTTGAAGATACAGTTATAATATTCTACTGTGGCTATCTTTCACAACTGTTCCTGAATATATTGATCGATTGAAACATTGTATTGCAGAAATGCATTTGCAGTGCTCCTCTGTCTGCTGGAACACAAATACTGGCCCAGAAATACTCTGATATTTATTCAGTGCACTCTGCAAAATTAACTTGTGCACATATTTAGTCCTTTCAGAAAAAATAAATTAATGCAGACTGATCTGTTTTTAAATTCTGTGAATATTGTCACATTACAAGCTACTTTGGTGATATTTCCAGGAAGTCTCTGGTGTAAACAGAAAATCATTAGCACTGAAACAAAAACAATTACATTTGTTAAGCTTATTCAGAGATATGTTTGTGACATTTGGAGGCAGTTTTCCTCACAAACAGATTGGTTTAAATAACATTAAAGCTCAGTGTTATCCACTGTGAATCTGTCACTTTTGTTTCCTTCTGTGCTTTAGGAAATACAGTTTTTTAATTTCACTACCTAAGACTGCCCATGTATCACCTGCTAATGGACTTTGCAAACCAAGCGTGAAATAGGACATGAAGAGTCTAGCTCAATAGGCCTTAGCGTATTAGGTTATAGTTAACAGAGGACAAGATTAAATTATGTCCTGCAGCTTGAATATTAACAAGGCAATAAGTTTGTAGCTAAGCATTTAGATGAAGCGGCTGTCTACTTTTTAGCTGCTGAATATTGTCGGTGAAATATTTGTGTATGCACTCACTGTGCCTATCAGGTCTGTAGATACTGAGAAATTATTGACAGTATGAAGAAAGGATCGGTAATTTAACACCTCTATGCAAATTCACCACAAGCCACTCTTTTGTGATTCCATAATCTGATTGTTTCCTTTTGTGTTTGCAGAGGAACCATCTCCAGCTCAAATTATGGACAAGTCTGAAGCACTGCAGAAGGACAAACTGACAACGGTAAGATTTACTGCAGCATTACACTTTGGTGTCCTGTACAGCGGAAGTGTGAAGCTGTCCAACCACACCACGTGAATTCTGCTCACGTAAATGTGTGTGTAGGCTGAAATGTTTTTTCATGGGCTCCGGTACGTGTAGTGTTACATATTGAATGTAAATATTTACCCACCCTGGGAACTGCTGTTTCTCTATTTGAGTGGGCTCGTGAATTTCTATCATATTGTTGATACATGGTGAAGAGAGCTCAGAATGTGACAGGAAAACCAGTTGAGAGTATTGCATGAGTCGCCATTGTCGTCCCTGGCGGGGGCACAGCACACAGAAAGCTGACATGTTGGATTATTTACACAGTGAGTCCAAGCAGCCCGAGGCGATAGGGGAAGTCAAGAAGAGCGACTGATATGAGATTTGTGACTCAGCTGTATTGGTGAAAGGTGACTGATCTCAGTATCAAAATGTCTCTTATGGTTGCTATTAAAATGCTTTTTTGTAGGAGAACTCTGACATGCAAAACCACAACGAACGTCAGAATGTGACAGCATATGCACAAGTGTGTCTCAGGGCTTTACGAGCAGTGCATACGTTTCAAATCTGAACTTACTTTCATTCATAGTTAAACACCAACTCCTGCAAGAATTTCTCCACTTATTTTGCCGTTTATTTTCATTCCCTGAACACACACACACACACACACACACACACACACACACACACACACACACACTGTTATAAAAAAAGAGAAAACTTTTGAAAAGCTTTGGGCAGCACATTCACCGTGCCTCTTCTCTCTAGCAAGCAATGCACATTTATTCCACCACATGCAGCAGCAGATACACATTTATTATGGATCAAGTGAGTACTGCTGTCTCCATTGGTATTCCCACCTAAAAATTCAGGTTCTATTGACCAGCTTTGAGCATTTTGTGGTGAGGGGAGAGAGACAGGGAGAGAAGGAGGGAATATGAGTTGATAAGGAAAAAAAAGTGTGAGTGGAAGCGTGGGATTTCAGTTTTGATAACTTGCAGGAGGGATGATGGAGGGCACGGTTGCTACATACTCAAGTGGAATACCAAATGAGAGGAAAGTGTCAGTGGTGGAGAATGCAGCAAACCTGAACTGTCTCAACCATGGAACGGCAGAGGCTGCATTTCTATTTGCTCACAAAAGTTGGCCAATGTGTATTTTTTCATAAAGAAATGAGTCATGTTGCAAAGCGTCAGCTGGTAACTTTTATGAAAATAACTTTTTGTCGTATTTGCTGAATCTGTCACTATACCCACGAAGTCTTATGTGAGACAGATAGTCTGAAAAATATCATGTCCCTCCTCCTCCTCCTACTGCCTCTAATGGTACATACTTGAATCTGCCACGGCTCACAGAAAACAACCTATCAGAGCTGCACAGTCTGTAACACAGCTATCAGTCAAGTCAATTGCTCCTGAACTGCGGTCAAACTGTCAAACTAGGCAGCGCTGATCAAATATTAATCAAGATCCTGTAACTGCATTGCCCATTTCTCACCTCAGATGTTTTCAGAAACATATTTCAGTGTATTGTTTAGCTATAAAATGAGGAATTTAGAATGAAGGATTTACAACAAGCTGATGGGCTGATGCATTTCCTGACACTGCTTCTCCTTTTTCTCTTCCGTTATTTCACAAGTTACCATTGGTGCGTGTCTGTCTTTGAGTACGGATGGCGGCCTATGGTGATGTAGCATGCAGACTATGATCTGCTGCATGTTACGCTCATCTCTCCCACTGCTGGGGAGGCAAAAGCAAACACTGCCAGTCAAGTGGCCTCTCTCTCTCTCTCTCTCTCTCTCTCTCTCTCTCTCTCTCTCTCTCTCTTCCTTTCTTTCATTTTTTCGTCTTTCTCTCTTGCATGCTCCGTCCCTCTCCCCTGGTTCTTCACTATATTGCTCCATTGTTCCATCATACTCTCTCTATCATGCCCCCCCCCCCCCCCATCTCCGTCCGTCATTTACACATGAGAACCGTCACTTTCATTTATAAAAAAGAAGGTAAGAGCCCTACCCGATTCAAGCCAGGGGCATATTGAGAAATTACAGCTCAGCTCTGCGAGGCCCGGCTGGTTGGGTTGGACCCACTTGGGCTTGGGCAGAGAATCAAAGCTCTACCAGGTTGCTACAGTAGGCTACAAACATACAGACATCTACACACATCAGACTGGTTGGTTCACTCAATATTCTGCTTTTTTATGAGGTAGTCATCTGGTTAACCAGGGCTCATCAATGCCTCTTTTCCAACTTTCTTTTTAGCAAAAGTAGCATGTCATGATTTATCCTGAAACACATCGCAGTACAAACTGTGATTTGTGATGGCTTTCTACTTTTTTTGGTTGCCTCCATCAGCCACAGGACAGATTATCCTTCGCAGTGCTCAGGTCAAACTAACTTTCTGAAAGTGACAGAACAAGTGTGAGCAAATGCCTGTGAATAATGTTGTTTTTACACTCTTGGATTCACAGACTCGCTGAAACAGAAGCGACATTCACTTACAGACTCTCGCAGTGGGTTATATTAGGCTGATTAACAAACAGTGTGACACATGCAAAAGTAACAACTCATTACAGTGTTGTAATGATTTACAAAGGGTTACATTTTCTAAAAGTGTCTGTGTTCTGATGTGACTTACTCCTTCACAGTTAACCCTGGAACATGTTAGGAACCTGTATAGGATAGTATAAGGAGTATATCTGTTGCAGTTAGATAGACCCAAACACAGGACACTGACAGGCATGTGAAGGGAAGAAAGTATATTGCAGGATCAAAAGGGGAAGGAGGTGGAATGGGGGTGAAGATGACAGCTGGCTGAGGCAAAGGGCAGAGGGCTGATGGTGGATGGCAGGATCTGCAGGACAGATAGACGTGGGTGAGTGACGTGCACAGTGCTGGACTGGCACAAGTTTGCGGGCAAGCAGGCAGACAGGCAGGCAGGTAATGCAATGTAACTGAGACAAAGATCTGGCAAAGAGCAAGAGAACAGCCAGGGTTGATGTACTGAAGGGATGATGAGCTGATGCTGTCAGGTATTTTGATCGAGCAGAGAGCCCGGAGAGGTGAGGAGCAAACTGAAGGCAGGTGTGCAAGTGGAGAGTGAGAGAGAGAGAGAGAGAACCCAGATAGAGAGAGACAAACAGGGAAGCCCAGGAGACACGAGGAAGTGGGGAACACAAGAACACTGGGGCACGGCTGTGGCTGTGGCAGAGTTCTTTTGAAGTAAATTGTGCACTCATCCACCAATATACACTACACCCAGCCAGAATGTTTTGAAAAAGTTCAAAAGTTTAATTAGATGGGGAAGATTAGTGCATTCCCCTAGGTTGACTGGTTTGGGATGGTAAGCCGCCAGGTATGTTACCCAATTAATTACTAGGGGTGCAAATCACAAGATTTACCATGATATTATTATTGGTTAAACTGGCTTCACTAACACACATGAAACTTGACTTAGCAACAAGAATATTTACACATTTTGATTTACTTTGTCACCAAGCCTGACCAACCTAGAGCCAGGAGGAGTATTTCCTCTCTGACAGCCCGATGGATCAAAGTCTTTTTGTGGTTTTGTATCAGCAGGAAAGCTGCTAGTGCTCTGGCTAGAACTGGCTTCCCTCTCATCAGCAGGATAGCTGCTCGCATCCTCGCCACTGTTGCTAGATTCAGGTTGGGAGGTGCGCTTTAAAAACACAAATATTTTAACTTGATTTTGAGACATTTGGGACATCTGTCCAATTTGCTTTTGTTACACGTAATGTGTTGTCATCAATTCAAGTAACACTCACTCCACCTGTCTCTCCTCTCCTTATTTGTGGTGTTAAAGAGGTTGGCCTGGTGGTCCACCAGGTCTGTGCACTTACAGAGGAAACACTGAAAGTGATGTACGTAGAGGTTTTCTTTTTCCATTGATTGTGATGCTGGTTTGGTAGATCTGAGTAAGGGAGAGAAGCCACAAATTATTCTTTGATAGGAGCCTGTGCTTGCTTAATGGTAAGTCAAGAGAACTTTATTTATATATCACTTAAAACACAGAGTTGATCCAAAGTGCTCTTACAGCACACACAGAGAAAAGCAAATACAAAAGGAAGGAAGAAAAACACAAGAATTTGAGTGATAATACCAATAAAATAATAACAGCATGTCACTACCCTTATTATTACGCATATAGCAAAAAAAAATGTATCCTTGTTGTTTTTATACTGTCACCACATTGTGACAGTAACAGCAACAATGACAATCTCATTATGCACAATTAAAGGCGAGTGGGAAAGGGTGTGTTTTCAGATGACTCATAAAAATCTCAATGGTCAGGGAGAATTGGATGGTGGGAGGAAGAGAATTCCAGAGTTTTGGGGCAGTTATAGAAAAAGCCCTGGGTCTCGGGACAGACAGAAAGTAATTTAGTCATTCAAACGGTTATTTAAACAAAACTCTCCTCCTGGACCTATAGTACGTTAAAAGCTCTGTGTGTTACTGTAGACTATTGAACGATGGGTTTTTGCTGGGGTATTTGTTGTTATGTGACTCAGCACGTTCAGGCTTGCTCTCTGCTCCTGTGGTCAGGTTAAATAGCATTGCATTCTCAAGCCTTGCTCGTTAGATAAAGTGGGTGTTTTGGTTCAAATAAAGAATTCAGCACAACTGACACTGTGGAATTTAAAGCATTGTAATTTGTCAATGGAGGGAAGCTAAAGAGGTCTCTTGCACTCCTCTGGCCAACAACAAAAGCCACAATGCATACATTGACACGCATGCATTCACACACACTTCTCTCATGAAGGCAAAATATAAACTCCTGATTTTTCCTGCTTCACATTATATAATGACCATAATATACCTGCAGGGGATTCATAGAGTTGTTGATTAATGCCGACAACTCAGCGATTACTTCAATCACTTTCTGCCCTGTGCTCTGCTTCGGAACAATAACGCTCCACTGTGTACTGCACTTCAAGACTCTCACAATCGCTCTCCACCTACTGGCATTTTCAACTGCTCAGTGATTGATGCTAGTGCTATTAGTGAGCGACCGGCATCAAAAAAGCAAATAAGAAATCTGCTACAAAGCTGAAAAGCCGTAAGCTGAAAAAGCAAATGCCAAAGCAAAATTATTATTGTGATATTTAGAATGTTGATATATTACCTCTTTACAGAGCATTTCAGTTCATTTGCATTCTTGAATTAAAGCTCAACCAGTAATCAACTGACTATAAGGCTGTAAGAACTGCCAGTCAGCATGTTTATCTGCAGCCAAGATGAACTGAGTAAAGCTTTATTACTTTTAATTTAGAAAGTATGTTTATTACAGTACTATGTTAGGTTTACCCCATGTGTAAACATAATTTCCAAGCCAGGAACATTGGGATTGTACCATTTGTTTGACTTGAACATTACTGACATAAGAATAGTTTCCACCATTTTTCATTCAGCCACCACAAGTTATATAGTATCACTGCTTTGACATTAATGGAACTAGTTTGTAGAGCTAATTCTCTGTGGAAATGAGTTGTGCTGACATAGTCATATGTATTGGTTTCTTGCTTTTCTTCTTGCCATCAGCAAAGCTGGCCAAAACTAATAAGATAAAGAACTGAAACATATATTCTTATGAAAAGACATGTTTTTAGGGTTGCTCCCCCTGGTTCTTTGGGCCTCTCACACTGTAGCTAACGTGCAAAATGACCAACAGTAGAGGACTGGTTGCACTTGGCAACAATGCCTTTGGGTACAAGTTAATTAAATGCTACCTTATCTCTTGAATTTTTATGGTTCTCAGTAAATTTTCAAAAATTGCCCCAAGCTGGACAATGGTAGATGGTGGACAGATGGGGTGCACGATAGCCCCAATGAACTTAGCTATATTTTTGTTTTCATTTGTTGTCATTTTGCCTGTTTGTACCTATGGCTTATGACAGAGATTCACTCATCAACATCAGAGCAGGAAGCACTGGGACTAGATTAAGTGCAGCAGACCTTGGGTCACTCACTGCTCATGGCATCATTCGACCACCCAGCCAAACCAGCTGGACCAAGTGCCACCAAGGGTGCAACCATCCTGGGAGGAGGAGGAAGTTGGTGGGAATAAGAGCTGGGCTGGCACAGCTTGGACCTAATATTGTTCCATTACCCAGCCTGCTCCTGGCTGTTGTCCAATCACAGGAAAGTGGAATGGATTAAATAGGACTCTTGAGATCAGACTGTTGTTCCCACATCTTTGCAGAGACCTGGCTCCATAGGAGTGTCCTGATGTTTTGTGCTGACAGACGCATGTTTCCAGTGGGGAGGCAGACTCTGCGTTTACATCAATGATACTTGGTGCTTTAACCAAAGTTGATGGAAAATGTTTCCCTAATGTTGAGTTTAATATGCTAAGATGCCAGCCATATGATCTGCCCAGAGAATACACCAGTGTTTTCTGTTTACATTCCTTCTGATGCAAAATGAGAAATTGCACTATAGGAATGCACTGCTTTTTTTGTGTAGCATAAAGAGACTACAACTGCAATTTGCTGTGTAAACCTGTGTTGTAAAATGACAATAAATTAACCTCACACCACAAAGATGGACACAATATCAAACTATCAAACAGACAATAGACAACATTGCATGGACTTCAGAATCCATGTAAAGCAACCTTATAGTAAGTCTTGGTTAAGGATGAAAAGATAAGTTTGCCTCCAGTCAGGAATGTGTTTTGCTATTGATCCTTCACTTGAGCTGCACTGTGCAGAGTGATGTTTGTGCTAGGTTTGACACTATGAGGCTGTTTTCATGTGTTGAGGGAGGAAAGTTTCTCTGTACCTCCTAAATCTAAGTTAAATGCATAGACGTACCAACAGGATTTATGACATCACCACTAGTTTTGAAGCCAAGCAAAGTCCAATACGCAGCGTACACAAGTGTGATGTGGAAACTTAAAAACCTCAAGCACACATACACCAAGATTGGACTTTTCAATGACGTATGACACATCTGGTGTTGAGCAGTTAAACCTTTTGATATTTCATATTCAATATACATATTCATAAATTCTGGATTTTTTTGATGAGGAAAAAGAAGTAGGTGAGATTTCAAGAATTTTTAACAAGGTAAATGGATTTTTTGTGGTAAAACCCGAACAAGTAAGTGCTTCTGCTACTGTTAGGTTGTTTTTCCTGTATTTAGTAGTATATTTAGTAGTAGCTTGTGGTGAGCCACTGTTATTCAGAGGTACAGGCTGTAGTACAGGATATAAAACCAGGCGGTTTGGGAAAAGGAATGTTCTTATGACTCACTTATTGTAGGATTCACACGCAGTGAATCTCTGCTACTGTTGCTGACCTTCAATACTGAAGATGTAGCAATGAGATAGGGAGAATGCGTGCTTCTGAACACAAAAACTAATTCATTCCTAAATGAGAAAGTTTGTCAAGTTTGTCTCTTCTGGCCTGCGTCCAACATTCTCCTGATAATGTTGGAAAGCAGACATTAAATTATTCAACTCTAGGACAGAGAAATTACGGCTTCACTGAAATGGGTTTTAGACTGCAGCTGCTAATAGCAAGTATTTTGAGCTTTTTTCTTTTTTATTTGCCATGTTTCCTACACAGTTATTCTTCTCGGGGTGAAATAGCCTCTGAAGTAATGTTTACCATCTACATTGAAAACACAGGATAATGTCAAATTGATAAATCTTTGTGTGAAAATTGTTGCATTACAATCAATTCAGGTAAAGGGCATAACAAGTTTCATATTGTTCAATTAATAAAGATCAAACTGTGTCACTTCCATACTGGCAGTGGATACTGTTGTAACCACATTAAATATTATAAATGCATCTGTGAAGTCCTCCTGGTCTGCTTCTTAGCATTTTCAGTTAGTCTTGTGAGTATTTGTGTTGAGACTGTGTTTTATTGTCTTATAATTCATTGTTTTGTTCCCCTCTCTGTTCTGTTCAGGTTGGAACATGTGTTGCGGCAGATGCAAACCCTTCAGCTACGATCATATGGAAGAGGGATGGAAAGCCCTTAGTGGCCGATGGGAAAGGTAACGCATTGCATGGTGTTTGCTGACACACCCAGAAACTACTCAACAGTTACACCACCCAATATGCTGTCATACGGAGATCCCCCAAGGGACCAGCAAGTGCTCTTGTACAGTGACAGAGTGAAAATGAAACATAGTGTGTGGTATTTAACAAAGACAATAGCTTAAACAATAGACAATAGAAATACATCATTCATTGTTGTTTACTTGTCACCAAAGGGTGCCATAATATGACACTGTGTCTTGACTTTTTTCATTAGAATTGGATGAACCCTTGGATCAGACAGTAAGGGTTGGAGCAAATATACAAAAGTTTGGCATCTGTTTTGTTGTATCTAGGCGCAGCCAGTGAGTACCTGAAAGTAAAGACAATCACATAACTGATCCAAATGGGCAACTTAGACCTCAGGACTTTTCTTTGATGACTAAATTCCCATCATCTAGACTGGTCTGATAAAATAAACCCAACATAGGGCTGGGCGATATTGCCTTTTAATAATACAGCAAATTTTTTTTTTTGGCTATATAGCAGTACACAATGTATATCTCAATATTTTGAAAGATCCTAGAAACTACTGTAGACTACTAAAATACAAAAATACTACATAAAGTACAGTTACAATGAAGTTGTATTGAGCACTTCTATAACAGACTTAAACTACTCTTATAAAAGTACTTTTAAATGAAGTAAAATAAAGTAGTGTTACAACAAATTAGATAAAGTACTGTTGAAATAATTTTAAATAAAGTGCTATTTTATTTAAGTTAAATGAAGTACTGTTAGAAAAATAATAAAGTTAAATGAACCGATTAAGTTGAATAAAGTATTGTTATCGTAGAATAAATTAAAGGGCAACCACTGGTGCTTTTATTCCTAATTACCTAGCTCATCTCAGACTATATGTGTAATGTTTTTTGCTCTGAACCTAAAGCTTTAGGTCAACAGTTAAATGTTAGCAGTAAGCAGAAAGTTAAACATGTTGTTAAACATGAGGATTTATTCACTGTGAGTGGGAAACTGTCCAGTTATCAACATTTGCAAGTCATGCTGGTGCTCTATGGTTGCAAAATGCAACTGAACAGTTGCGGTATGGAGCCCTGCAGATACAAAAACTCACTTCACCTGCTCACACTATTACCCAGGAGAAAGTGATGTGGATGGGCAGGGGAGTGTGTGTGACATATCATGTTTGTGAGTCTTTTTTACTTTTATGTCTGTAAGGAAGACAGTGGGAGAACCGAAATGCCAAAGCAAATGAAAAAAATAAGCTGACAATTTATGCTCAGTGGTCATAATATAGTCATTTATATATCGCACACAGAAGAGGAAGCGATACATCGAGTTAATAGAGATATCAACCACCCTTGCCCCAGCCCATCTGATTTTGCAGCTGAACCAAACTAAGCTTTTTGCAGTACTGTTTAACGCGCAGCTTAATGCTCCACCTGCAGCACTATATGACGTACTCATCTTTCTGTCCATCCCTTCCTCTGCAGCCATTGTAATCACCCCCAGCATGAAGGTAGATCCAGCCACAGGCCTATCCACCACCTCCTCCACCCTCCAGTATGCAGCTACCAAGGAGGACTCTGCCTCGGTCTTTAGCTGCATGGCCACACATGAGCTGTCCACTAAGGAAACTGTGCTGGATCCCTTTCCCATTCACTGTAAGTGGAATACAGCGCCGCCATCAGGCTCCATAACAATATTACATATTCTGTTTGTTCTCCCTCCCCACATACAGAATGCTATCAAGAGGATGGAGTGAGGCTTTCTCATGCAGGATGAGGGCAAGCTTACTGTTTCAAAATGCTTCTTCAGCCAATATTCCAAATATTAAAAAATATATTATTTGTTTAAGCCATGGCTACAAAGATACAAACCATCCCATGAAAAGTTTATAGAAATGTAATATATTTTGAAATATACAAGTTATTATAAAGGGAAATGCAGGCTATCAGGTTGTGTTTGTGAGTATTTCCATGCTCTTGAGAAAGACAGTGAAGACACTAGCTCACTCACTGTCACCTCTCAACCAAAGCAACGCTTCAGTGTCTGAAATGCAAGTGTAAAGCTTGCATACATCAGACTTTCCCATAAATTATTCACACACCAAATACACCGTGATTCAAGATAAGAATAATTCCGCTCAAGCTCCTTTCTGATTAATGTAGTTAAAGGCTGAGTTTAATTAGTTCAGTTGAATGGTAAATGGACTGCATAAAGCACTTTTCAACCTTACCAGACAAAGTACGGGATCAAACTGCCAGCTTTGTGATTAAAGGACGACCCACTCTACCTCCTGAGCCACAGTCACCTAATTAAAAACCTCTCAATACTGGACTGATTGGTTGACAGTCGCAGCTTCCATAATTCACGTGTGAGATGCTGCGAATGGTGACTTCACAGTTTAAATGCTGCAAATTGCTCTGATTAGCCAACTTTAGCAGTAATTTTATAGAGAGGGAAGTACATCAGTCTAGCAAGTCTAGCTGTGAGATGTTTAATGCAGTTAGAGTATGAAACTGCCTTGGAGCAGTAGGACCGATTAAAATACTTTTAAAACCATGATTTAGGGCATTATTCCAAGATACCTCGTGTGTAGCCCCAGAGTCATCCTGAGTAAGGGCCTGTGCTCACATAGAACTTTTCTTAGGCATCAAAGCTGTGTGGAGCGCTTCGTCCCAGCGCTTAATAAAAAAGTGCTGGCAGTATCTTTTTTGATGGTGCACTACGTGTAGGTTTTGTTTCTTTGGTAACAATATCTTGACATTAACACTAGTTAGGTAGCTAACATAACACTACTTTAACAGAGGGTTGACTACACAGTTAACAACAAGCTTATAATGTGCACAGTGATGAAAGCACAACACTTAACAGCAGCTTTATGTGTCCGCTAGCCGATCTGCTCCCACAAACAGGCTTTTCTGTCTTTGTAGTAATTTTTGACTGACATATCATGCAGCTCAGGATAGACAGAAACTGAAGGAGCGGCAGTGACATCACCGGCGCCATTCTGAAAAGTTCAAAGACTTTCAATTAGAAGCACTCAGAGCAGCCACACAAAAAAGCTGGTATGCTCTGAGAAAAAGACGCAGGGTGCTGTGCTTTTTCTCTTGGCTCCTTCCTCATTGGGAACAATTGATAAAAGAAGAAAACACTCACACAGGCCCTAACAGTAAAAAAGAAAAAAATCTATCACACTTTTTAATGCCATCTTATCCAGAATCATCTTGCTGTTATATGCAAGGTAATGACAACATATAAAGAGTACATATTGACTTATAATACACGGACAACAGGACCTGCAAGAACACTGCAAGACATCTAGCTACACCAGACTGCATTTAATATAACATGTATTTATTCAGTTGCTCTGTGGTGTCAGGCTACATGACATATCTTATCATGAGCTGAATGCATGTATAATTTTCAGGATAAATGCACTTGAGAAGCATACAGTGCTGTATGAAGCTGAACATAACTCCTCAAGTAAAGAAAAGTGCCATGTGCCTTGTTTGGTGTGTGGATGACTTTTCTGTTAACCATATGTGAAACGCTTGCAGTCAGTCCTAGTTTGAGATAGTTGTTGATTGAGAACACAGAGGTGTATAGGATTGAAAAACTTGTCATGGGAGGTGGTTTACCACAAGTGCACATAATAGTGATGCAGTGAACAATGTGCTTGCTGAGCTTTTGCTGGCTTTTTCGTTGGCTAAAGGATTTTTTAGGATTTGTGGGTTTTGGGGATTTACAGTCAGTGCACTCATTAGGTTCCTGATCACATCCCTGAACTTTGAGGAGCAGATGGAGTGGGAGGCTCGGATCAATAAATGAAAGCAGAGATCTTGAAAGGCCTCAGCAGTAGCAAATTCATGAGGGAATTTCCATTTTGTAAGCTACTGAGGTGACTTTTTTTTTCCAGTTTATTCCTGTGTAAGCCGGGTGGTCTACATGCTTGGCTGATCAGAAGACTGATAGGGTCACCTTCCTTTCGAAATGTGATGGAAAATTATTCAGTTGTTATATGTATCTGTCCTGCTTGATGGTTGAGTTGATCAACTTTGAGGGTAATTTATTTGTCAGGAAAAGTGTCTATGAAGCTTTGACGCCCATGCTTTTTTTTTCTCCCATTCCTTTTTTCCCTTAATTGCCCTCTGACCCTCTCAGATCCATCAGAGAAGGTTAGCCTCCAAATCATGTCCAAGGGACCCATCGTAGAAGGAGATAACGTGACATTGAAGTGCCATGCCGATGGCAACCCTCCACCCAGCTCCTTCACCTTCCACATCAAGGTTAGTCACAGCCCAGAGTTCAACCTCAAACAGTACACTGCTGTCTGCTGTGGTTAGTAGTTGGTCATTGAGAATTCTGCCAATGCTTTACCACCCAGACTGTGGCAGCCATTTTTTACCACTTACGGTACCACAAGTTTCAATTTTCTCTTCTGAAATAATCTTAAAAGTGGAAAAGATAGTATTTAAAATATAAACTAGAATTTGGTGGCAGCTCAGTTTTTAAGTATTTTATAGATGATTTTGACATGAGTCAGAATGAGTGATGAATTTGATGACTTTAAATTCAACAAAATAAAAAAAAGACTTGCGACTCAACTTCAACCTAAACACCAATAATTTGGGATTTCACTTGGACTTGAGCTTTTTGACTTGGAAATACTTGAAACCTTCCCCCAAGCCCAAAGATTATAAAGAATATTGCCACGAGTCAATTAATTTCCCTTCATTTCTTGAATTCATTTCTTGCAGGAGACCATGAAGAACTAACTTAACGTTACTGAGCGCCAGTTAAAAAATGATACCAAAAATAATTTGGTTTGTGTATAAAAACTACAGGTGATCAACAATAGGAAATTAGAGTATGTAAAATGTGCGGGTGGAAAATTACCAGTGGAGATGCAACAACTTTCAATGAACTTGTTTAACCAAATGAATCCAAATTTTGAAAAAAACAGTCCTTTTTTTTGTAAATGTAATATATTATTACTCTGCTGTTATATTGGCTTTGCATTTGGTGAAGAGCAAATTATGACTTGTTTAGGACTCGAAACTCAAAGATTAGGACCTGGAACTTGACTTAGGACCTGTCAGTATTGACTTGGGACTTGAGTCCAAAGACTTGAGACTTACTTGTGACTTGCGAAACAATAACTTGGTCTCCGCTCTTGTTATTGCTATAGGTCTTTAAAAGCTCCATATTCTTTATCAGTCTGACTTTAGGTTAAGAGTATTTACATTCAGATAATTAAGTGGACCTCTGCACTAGTCTCGTAAGAAATTACTTCTGTCTTCGTAATGTCTTCTTTCTTCCTTCCTTTCTCATTTTCTGATATTCTATCAGAGTGACAGAAGCTAATAGTACCTCTCTCCTCCTTATCCCTCCTCCTGCTCTTCTCTCTCCACCAGGGCCAGAAAATGCTGGTGGAAAATTCGGACACCTACACTTTGGCTGCCATCAGCAGAGATGCTGGGGGTGAATACAAATGCTCCCTGCCTGACAACGAGAAAATGGAGGCTTCCCAGAACGTTGTTGTTAGCTGTGAGTACTCGTGACATATGCAGAGCCTTAGCACACTGTACCACAGCAAGGTCATAAAGACAGAAACTTCCAACTGTTGTCCTCGCTGTGCTTTTGCCTTGAGCCACGGCTGCTCCCTCAAAACTCCCCATGCTCTTTCCATCTTGACTGAAACTTCCTGTATTTCCTATAAATAACACGACACTTTTATTCAATGTAAATAAAGTCATGGGAGCAGAGTAATGGTAATCAAATTTAAACTTCGAGAGCCCAGCCTGGCAGGGAAGCAGATCGTGGAGTGCCAGGCTGGGAGGAGGAGGAGGAGAACTAATTAGAAATTTCTGACACAGAGTGAGCAAAAGTGTTTGGGAGAGGAGCTCAGGCAACTGATAAGCTGTTTTCCCTCCTACCATCCACCAGCACTCCCTCAAGTAATTACTCCCTTCTTCCCAGGTGTATGTCTCTGAGCCTTCAGTTCAAATGGGTCCTATCATTGTAATAAAAAATACGTCTGACACATTTCCCCTCCTCTACGTCCCATATCGCAGCTTCAGTGCATTTCACACATCTTAAACAAAGAAGTGTTTCTTCAGCTCCCAACTTTTAAATTGAGTTTGTGACTGAGGAAAGAAAACAATAGCTCTCTAAATTGGAAATTGTTACAGATATTTTTGTGACTGTGTGTTTGTGTGTGTCTCATGCTGTCGTAGAAAAGGAAAGTTGCTGTTGCTCCGACTAGCTGGCCGGCAGTAACGTAAATGTCCTCTGACAGCGAGTACCTAAACATTTACCACCTCGTTGTATGATGTGATTTTTTTCCCTGTTCCCGACAAAATGAGACGATGAACTGCCCTCCCAGAACAGCAACTCATGCACTCAAATACATATGATAGTTTTTGTAATAATACCCATTCTGGAATATGAAAACTCTACATTGACAGGAAGAACAAAAGCAATTTTACTTAAACCACACTGGACGAGAGATGTATGACTTGTGACCTGTAATCTTTGACATAGCAGATCCTGTCCCCATCAAAACAGCAGCACAGACAGTTGGTATTATTACAGCCGCTGCTACTCTCTTTTCAAAAGTTGTAATTCATTCTTATGCATGCTGCCCATGGATTAAAAGCCACAGTGTTTAGCTAACTTGCAGAGTGGGGTATACTACCCAAATCTGTATTAATCACGGAGTTGCTAAGTAGCTTAATGGTGTATTACAGCAAAGCTATTGGTGATTGTTTCATCTAAGTGGATGGAAGATGATTATTCAGTTTGGGAGGTATAACCATGGATGTATGAAGAGACCTGGATACAGTGTTGGAGGCTGGATTCTGTTCATTCCAATGAAATTTACCCAGTGGCACATGAAGCTAAAAAAGTTTGATTTCCAAGTACTAACATTACCCAAATGATCAGCGCTGCTTCAGCATTATTGGGCTCATAGAGCAAGCGCACTAGGGACCTCCGCTGGCTGAGCTGTCTACTTCTGGTTTGGCGCTCTGCTAACTTGAATGGGGATAAAAAGATTAATTCTTGCTGCGCATCTTGGCAATCCAAATGTTATAGGACCAAAGGGATCAAGTCCTGATAGTCACACAAATCATTTCCGAAGGGTGGTGATGCTCAAAAAATTTATCCACTGATTTACAGACATCTCTTTCCCAATGTAAGTTTATGGGAAAAGGGCCCAATGGCATCAAGTGACAGGCTTGGGAGTTGAAGTTCTCACCATTTGGCCACCATGAAAATTGGCTTCAAAGCCCGGCTATAACTCAATTAAAAAAAATTAAAAAAATATAGGTGGTCTACCCTAGTCTGCTAGTTAGCAAATTAGTCAAGACAACTTGCAGACTACTGGGGTAGTGGATAAAAAGCTAAAAGGTTTTACATTGAAAAGCTAATGCTAACTGTTTCATGTAAGTGAATGGAAAATGCTAAAACAATCAGCGCCATATTCCGGGAGGTAGAGTTTGATAAGAACACAGATTTTGGTGGTCTAACCTAGTTTGTTAGTCAGTCTTTTTGGCTTCCTAACCAAATAGGGTCCGTATGATAGTTTATGCCGTGGCAGCAAAACGTTATAACTAGTGACTGAAAGGTAAATACAGTGATAATGTTAGTTAAGCTGAAAGGGAGCTGATCAAGCTTAATCTGATCACACCACCACAACCCAGACAAATGGTGTGAGCAGTCAAATTAGCTGTTTTTGAACAAGGTTTTTAACAATGACAGACATTTATTTTTCCTCACATTTTTATGGATGCTTTCTGAGACACTAATTTTTGACATCATAAATGGATTTTTACTATTTCTAGCCAAGTTTCCAGTGGCTTTAAAGAAAAATCTCAAAATATCTTTGTGTATGCTGTCAATTATAGTTTTTAGAGAGAAAGGAAATTGGAATTGGCCAAAATTGGAAAGGGCACGTCAAACTATTATAAAAAAATCGGAAATTGGAATTAGCCAACAAAATTGCAATTGGTGCATCTCTGTAATTTACTTTAAACAGGGTTTTAGAAGTATTTCCTGATCACAGTTAAATACTCATTTACAAGTAGCCTATACACTGAATTCACAAGACTGTTGTGAATGGTATATTGCAGTGGGGAGCTCGTATCTGCCACCATCACCTGGATGCACCTCAACACCATGTTCTTGTTATATGTAATTCAAGATGTTCTGGTGAAAACATGTCAAGCTCCTTCTTGTAATTAGGCTCACCAATGGGGCATATGAGAGTGTGACATTTGAGCTTGGCATCACTGCAGAATTATGCCAACATAAAGTCAAAATGTAGCAGAAATACACCACTGATGCTGGCATTATTCTTTATTTCTGTTACTGTCAACAAATGTGTTTGCATATCTCTCATTACCGTCTGATTTCCCTACCCTGTCTGTGGCTCTCAGCTCTAAGCCCATTGGTTCCCACTGCAGATGTACAAGTTTAAAAGCAGCCCCACTATTATGCAGTTTCATATTGTTAAAAAAAGGCCCAGTAATTTCCCAAAAGTTTTAGTTACTGTAGTTTTCAGCAATCATTAGTCACACCTACTTTTTGCAGATCTATTTTCTGTGGCAGATTAATCAACATTTGGTGCTCTATTGAGTATTTGTGGCAGCAGGACTGTGTACGTGGGATTGAGTCAAAATAAACTACAGTGCGTGTGTTCATGTTAATGAAGGAATGTGTCACCCAGTGCAGCAGTGTGGCTCACTGATGTGTTTTTAATAGTTTTTGGACAATAATAGAGCTCTGTGGCATAGAGGAAGGCTTTGGATGCACACACAATTCTTGTTAGTAGAAAGATTAATTGCTGGTTTGGGTATACACACACAATTTGTTGACAAGAAGATTTATGAAGATGTATAACACTCCCAGCTGTAGCAGCAGAATGTCATCTCATAAGCCCTTACTCTCAGATCAGTGTAGCTGGTGTCACCTTGAAGTGTGGAGTTTTGTTTTTATTTACCATACATTAACAGTTACATATTCAACTGACCTATATTCAATAAGCAAATACTGAATAGATGCTGTCTGATCTATTTACTCTTTGTTAATAAGTGTTTCCTTTGGCAGATGTGTTTTTTAAAAATGAAAACCTTTTGGCTCTTCAGAAAGTAGACATGAAAGCTGAACTCTCAGCACTAAATTGTGTCTGAAAGTGGACCTTGTGACATCAGTGTTGAATGAGTCCCCTTCAAGGCTACCATCATAACAGCTTCGCTGCCTCCGATATGATGCAACCAGCCGATATGACTCAACAGAACCATCCTTTTTCTGTCTTGTTTTCTCAGTCCTGGACCTGAGTCTGACTCCCACTGGGAAGATTGTGAAGACAGTAGGGGACACCTTATCTGTGAAGGTGCAGAAGAGCTCCTCGGGTGACGCTAAAGAGTCATGGACAAAGGTAATGGTGTCAGGGTTGGTTTGCTGATCAGAGACAAGTGGCATCAAGAATCAAGAATGGCAAATCCCAAGTCAAGTCATAACATGCACTTCACTGAATGTAATGCCATTTTACAACAGAGTAATATTATATTACATTTACAGAATTAATTAATACTTCTTAAAATTTGTATTTATTTGTTAAAACAACATTATTGGAAGTTGTTGCATCTCCATATGTAATTTTCAACCTGCACGTTTTGCATACTGCAATTCGGCTGGGAATGAAAAGCATTACTATTAGTTTCTTTGGGAAATGAAGGGAAAAAAATTGACTCGTGGCACTTTTTACTTTTAAATCTTTGGCCTTGGCAGAAGGTATCAAGTTGGGGTGGGGAAAAGAATCTATAGTATTTATATTTTTGTGTGGCAATAAGTATTGTTTTTTTTTTATTATATTAATTGTTATTATTACAACTACAAACTAAATTTATGGTAGCCTACTAGAACACCATAACACCATAGTTGCTTTTTTCAGTTTACTGGATACAATTTGCTGCAATAAAAATGACTGAAGTGACATGAAAAGACTAAAAACTTTATTTTACCAGATAAAACTGTTGACATTGACAAAGTTTTCCTTTGGGGACATAATTTGCCACTGGAAAAAGGTCATGGCTCAAGTTTAAGTGAAGTCATGAGTCATTGGTGTTCAAATCCAAGTCTTCTGTATTCGTCAAATCAAGTCTAAAGTCGTCAAATTTGTAACTTGAGTCTGACTTGAGGCTAAGTCATGTGCCTCGAGTCCACAGCCCTGGAATTTCCACTGAATTGCGCATCATGTGACCCTGAACAGGAGAAGTGGTTATAGATGCATAGATGAAACTGCCGTCTTGCCTTCATACATTTACAGTTCTTCCTTATTATTAGATTTGTGTTACTGTGGCATTTAAATTTAGAGTTACAGCCATACTTGGCTTAAAAAAAACATGCTGACGTTGTGACTCTGCTTTTCAGAATGGAATGGCACTGAAGGAGCTGGAGTTGACCAACTTGACCTTTGCTGATGCAGGACTCTATGTATTGGAACTTTCCATGACTGGCCTCATGCGACGTCAGAGCTTTGAACTGGTTGTAGAAGGTGAGGAAATGTGTGTGTGTGTGTGTGTGTGTAATAGTAACCCTTGTGCTTGCTGTTATGAGTGGAACACTAAAAATGTCACACTCATATTTAGTCGTACAGACTTCTTTTCTTAAAAAAAAAAAGGCAAACATGCCAGGGTGTAAGTGTTTCAATCTGTTTTTGGGAGATTATAACAACTCTCTACATATCATGAAATATGTGTGTGTAATGAAATGTTAGTGAACTAAACAATGTGAGTGACAACATAATGTGTTTGAAACAGGAAAGCCTGTGATCACCAGACTAACCAAACACCGTGCTGATGACGCTAGTTACAAAGTTCTGACCTGCGAGGCTGAGGGAGTACCAGAGCCAAGCTTCCAATGGAGCGTCAATAGCACAGATGTAAGTGTTGGAGCATGAGTGAGAAAGTGTGTGTGTGTGTGTGCTTAGTGTCTTTAGTGGAGAAAAAGAAGCTGCAGCAAAATGAAGCAAAATAGCAAACAGTGCAGTGGGGTGTCAAAGTGTTCTTTAAGGAGCCTTTCAGAGTTGGCTTAGTTCTTTGCAATAAAAGTGGAGAGCTCCTGCTGAGGCTTTCACTCTTTTCTGCCATTGCTCCATTATGACATTCATCTGTACAGTGCTGTTTCCCTGAGGCTGTATGCATAGAGCATAACTATGTCTTAGCAGCCATTGTATATTGGAACTTGTGAACGACCTCGCTCACTGCTGGAGTCAAAATGCATCAGATGCAGTTGAGTGAGGATAATTTCAGTATTGAAGATTTGGATTATTTTATTTGTCCCTAGAGAAATTTGACTTGGACATAAAAATACATATTGCAGAAACAGACATAAAGTGCACAACACAGACAGGTGCAAACATAAAGTGCATTCAGATACGTGTATCACCAGCCCTCATTTCACACCCTCCTCATATCCTGAGTTAAGAAAATTCACTGACAGAGGGATAAAAGACTTTTAGGTAACTCCTCCTGTGGTTAATAGGAACCCCGTAGCGTCTACCTGATAAGAGCAGTTCATATTCTGAAAACAGGGCATGGGAGTGGTCTGCAATAATTTCCCCGGCCCATTTAACTATAGTCATTACAAAGAGCATTTGGAGGGAGAGGTGCCTATGTAACCCCCAATCACTTTCATTGCTGTGTGGACCAGTCTATTTATTTGTTATTTTAACTTTTCTGATAAATTACCAAACCAAGCTGAGTTCTGTAGCGTAATATACTCTCAATCAGAGCATGATAAAATAACAGCATTACTATTCTAGTGCATACATAATTCACACAGATATTCCAAGATAGATCACAGGCAATATGTACACCCCAGTATTTGTACGATTTTTTGTGAAAAAATACAAAAAAAAAAAGAAAACCATTTTAAAAAATCTGTTCTCAACTATTATGTGAAAAAATCATTACCACACAGCTGAAAAGTCACAAGGTTAGGGGTTAGAGGTTAGGGGGTTAGTACCATTTGGAGATAAGTGATTTTCACAGGACAGCAACCATACGCAAAAATGTGCTGCATTCATCAATGGAAACTATTATTCCTGCAGTTTATCGTGATGCTACTTGTGTGGTCTTGATCAAATATTGGCCTCAACAGGACAATTAAGCAGCTTTAAGAGCAGAAGTGTGGGTGATAAAATAGTCCCGCAAATGTCCTGGATCAAAAAATCAAGTTTACAATGAAATAATGGTAATCCCACCATGGTGCAAACTTTTTAGCCTCCACAGTGAAGCCAGATATGTCAACATCTGTATCCATAAGCCCCAAGGTAGCAGTGTCACAAGAGAACTTGTACAATCATTTGCTTTTTTTTATGTAAACAGAATAAGGAGAAACTCACACATCCTTGAGGAATGCCTGTGGTAATGACTTAAGGCTCAAATAATGTCTGGTTTCCTGGCTGGGTCCGGTTGGTTAAGAATGAGTGATACCAGCTAATGATGTATGGATTGACACACATCTGTCTGAGCTTCAGTTCTGCTCTTAAAGCTACTTAACTGTCCTGTTAACATATTGTAACAGTGCCATGAATGTGTTAAAGAGGCCCTGGCCCTGATATTGAGAGATCAATGGAAATGCAAACAGTGTTGCACATTCTGGTACACTGAGGGAGATTTAATAAAGAATAGTTTTTTAATTAGCCAAAAAAATCTGTGAGACAGGCTTTCCACACCGTGTGGGTGAAGTTCAGCCTCAGTGCAGACTGTGATTCACTCCTATAAATATTGTACTTATCAAGATGCTCTGTGATGAAGCGCTCCAGGCCTCATCATGAGCAGGTAATGCTCTAACAACGAGGCAATATGTCTCTGCTGGATTCAGGTTTGTTGGCAAGGAACAGGATGTTTTGTGTTTACTCCTGCATTCAGAATGAGTTTGCAGTTTTCCGCTTACTGTCTCCCCCGACTCCCCTCCGTTGGCAGAGTTCAGCACTCCTGATGTCGACATTTGCAGTATTTTCCTCCTGTTCTGACTTCCCACCATTTCACAGTTCCCCACCTGTCAAGCAATACACATAATATCCTGTAGAATGGAAACGTTGATAATGTGTGTGCAACTAAAGAAGCTGCTACATGTGTGAGATTTCTTCCCCCAAAAATATGTTCCCATATCTTCTTCTTGTGACTGTTTTTCTGCTGTGCCTCCAGGAGAAGACCTCGTACTCTAACGGCAAGGCCATCCATAAAATCACTGTGGTCCCCAGGGTGAATCTGACTGTCACCTGCAGCGTCAGCAACAAGCTGGGAGAAGATACCAAGACCATCAATGTAGCCTCTGGTAAGTTAATGCTTGTCAGGAAGTTGGTAGGTTGGCTTTGTTTTCCCAATTGTGGGACATGAGAGAGCTGCAGTAATGCTTCTAAGGGAGAGCTCAAGTTCTACGTCTTTGAGGAGACAAATCATGTATTTTCACTCGCTTTGCTGTGATTCTGCCTTTTGTTGTTTTGAGTCAATGTATTTGGCTAATTAGGCAGTATTAGTTGAAAACTGCGACCAATTAGTCAAATTAAATTAAAGTTCCACTCTTCTTACAGTGTTCACACAGACATTTGTTGTGTAGTGACAGCTCCTCACAGCCAATAACCTTGTTGACCGTCTCCACATGAGTTTTTTCTGCAGCTCAGTACTGCAGGAAACAAACAGGCTGCTGGTGACTTGATGTTTGCGTTACTGCCAGTGTGACTTCACAGTCGGAGGGAATCTCGCCAGCAGCTTTCAGCTGCAGCTTGACTGCTGAAGCTTCATTTTATTAATGACTGCTCATTATAACACTGCAATTCTTGTTTTGCAACAAAAGATGTTACATGAAACAGGACAACACTGAAACAACTCAAAGCCTCTCTGCAGTTAAGGGCAATCAAGTTGCTTGGGTGTGAGCTATCTTATCTTTTATGGTCAACCCAGACGATAAGAAGAGAAGATAAAACTTCAGTCATTGGCACAGTGCTGTTAGATCATTGCACCAACATAATATGATAGGATATAACAAGCAATAGAAGAAGAATAGAAGAATACAAGAAATATATAGATTGGATTATGAGTATAAACATATTTTTAAAGCTGGCATTGAAGCATTGAAGCAAAACATACTGAGAAAAAGAAAGTTATCTAGTAATGTCTGGAATATAAGAATACACCAAACATTAAATATATGAATTATGAATGATACTGACATCTAGAACAACATGTCATCAGCAGTATTCTTACATTTTCAATCCCATCACAGCAGCGTTGTGGTTGAACAGTGGGGGTCAGGCACTATGATGCTGACAAAATAGCTTAAGCATCGATTTCTTTGCTCATCACACTGTTGTTCTTTGCAGATTTACACCCGTGGAGAAAGTTACTCACTGTTAATGTTTTAGGACTGCTGGGGTTCTTTCCTTCTTCTGTTGGATACACTGGCATAGCAGCTATACTATATATGTACTATACCATACTATACTATACTTTTGCAGGTTTTGCAGGTTTTGGTGATGATGATCCTGGCTTAAGTCAGAAGACATCAATCTGTAAGCTGTTGTTACAGACAGCACTTGAATGTGGAGAGACTTTAAAGAGACAGTTCACCTAGACCTACAGCTATTTATCAGTCTAGATTGTTTTGCTGTGAGTTGCCGAGTATTTGAGATATCGGCCGTAGAGATGTCTGCCTACTTCAATATAATGTAACTAGATGGCACCAAAAATTGCTTTTAAAAAACTCAACAGAAATGTCTCTTTCTAGAAAGCATGACCCAGTCACTCAAGATAATCTGCAAACCTTATTGTGAGCAGTTTAGTGTGGGAACTATTTTCTTTCTGTCGAACTACACCTGCCGACTGTATCACTGTGGAGATGGAAACGTGCATCTACTCATTGATGAGAGGCTCGTGCTCAGGACAGCGTGAGATGTAAACCTATATGGCGTACTCCTCAGCTGAGCTGTAATGTTAGCTAGCATGGTTGTGCTAGGTGAGCTAGCAGTTGATGCATGCGTCCTCCTTCTCGAGTTTTTTAAATGTATTTTTTTTGGAGCACCACAAGCTAGAGTGCCCTCTAGTTACATTACATTGGAGAGAAGGCAGACATCTCTACTGCCGATATCTCTAACACTCGGTAACTCACACCAAAACAAGCTAGACTGATAAATAGCTATACAGGTAAGAGGGAAATATGTATTTTTGATTGTATTCAGTGAACTGTCCCTTTAAATTGTCTTTCCTGTCATTGAGGAAACTGTATAATTATCATTTTCCACAAGTCATATAAACATATCGTCAACAGCACTTATTTGCTGAATCTAACAGTTGCAGAATATGCTTATATTGAAATGCGCGCAGTGAAGGGCACCAATTACTTACACTTAACACTTCCTTCCTACACTACACTTCCTTACACTGTGCCCACCATGGATACTGGAATGAAATCAAAAAAAACAAAAAGGATTATTTAACCAAAGCCTGGGACTGTCAAAGGCTAACGCTAAATGCTACAGTGACATCAGTTCATGCATTCATTCTGTGCCATTGCTGTTCATCCTCATTTGTTCTGTCTGTCTTTGACAATCATCCTTTCTTTTGTCTCTTCACTATCTCCTGGGTCTGGCTGTATTTCTTCTTTGTTGGGGTGCTAAACCTTGCTCGCCTATTTTCCCTGCAGTGTAAGAGCCACTGCCTGGCAAATGCTCTGAAAGCATAGTAAATTGTTGCTTTTAGAATGTATTGTTGCTTTCTCCTTTCCAAGGTACACTTTGCTTATTGTAAGGCACTATCAGAACAAAAAAAAAAAAAACTTTTGTGAGGCTACACTTGGCCAGGCCTCTTTTATGTTTGATGAGTGTAGAATCTTGTTTGGCTTCAGGGTTTTTAGACAAACAGCATATATATGTTTTGTTTGCCTTTTGCTTTTATGATTTCTAATTCATTTATGTTTGATTTCAGTTTTTAAGGAGAAAACGGAGGAAAAAGGTAAGATTTTGTTTTCCTTTGCCCTTATCTTTTACTTTCTAGACACTTTTCAGTAAGCTCTGCTGAGTTTCTTATTTATTTATTTTTCAAAATGTTATGGTATTCCTGAAGTAAAACCTACTATCTTGGCGAATTGAACTAAAGTGTGGATAAAGTGTGGATTCTCTGTTGATGCACCCAACACTCACCACTCTGTCTTCATGCATAAACTGAGCTACATTCATTACTTTACCTGTAGACGATACTGTGTGTAAACATTTATCCTCTCAGCTTTTCCATCATCATTATTTATTTTTTTAACTGGCTAACTCATGCAGACAATTATGAAGAGTGCCTGATGATTATTAAAGGACACCACATAATTAAATGATGAAGACACACCAGTCCTATCCTTGTGCCAGTGATAATGCCACCATTTGGACAACATATGCACATGGATAATGGGACACTATCTGTTAAAAGCATTTTGTATTCAAAGTACAATATATGGTCTTGTAGCAATAAAATCTCTGCAGATATAGTATATTTAAAAGATGACACTTCAGTAGCTCAGTGTAGCTGATGTTTTTTTTAAACTGTGTTAGATGAGTCATCATGTTTCCGTCCTCTGAATAGTGATTTGTAGCTGCACACATCAACTCCTATCACCCATCATCCTTAGTTCCTGTCAATAAAAACAAGTCACTGTAACCCTGAATTATACTGTAGTAAAAAAGTATCGGCAAATGATGCACGTCAGCGATGGGTTCCACACACCTCACCAGCTACCCTCATACAGTGTCATTCAGCAGCTTTAGCACCGCCTCCTGTGACCTGGTGAGAAAATGGAGAGTAATGAGTCAGACTCAAACATTCATTAGACTGGTATGAGTAATTGCTGAATATATTTGTGATGAAGCACACCGTCAGTTACAGAACCGTTGACAGGAAGGCAAAGATACAGTCAGTATTAAGGAACACCTGCCAAACGTCACATCCTTATACACCAAGGGGGGAAACAAAGCATGTTACCATGCTGATGAGGTGCTGTTTGGCTTTCTGCACATCAAATAAACATAAAAATCCAGAGTTAAAGGACATTTTTCAATCTGGAACCTATTTTCCCATGTTTTTATGTCAAAGTGTCAATGGGAACATTTTTTCTTACATTGGTCCAGTATTGAGCGAGACAGCTGCAGCTCAGGGCATGTTTTGCACCATTAATTTACATCCACTAAAAGCATTTGTTTTTGCCACTGACAGGCTCAGACTGTTATTCTAAGTGTCTGACAAATTTATGGAAAGGATCCCTACAGAGATAGACATTTTTGTTAAAGAGTAAGATCCTTTTTGTTGAACTAGAAACAACCCCAAAATCAAAAAGGCAGTTGTCAAACCTTCCAGTATCAATTCAGTAATTTTATCATTGTAAAACAAGTAAAACTCACAATCCTGGTTCTTCTTTTCACTGTTTTAAGATGACCAACTGTGATTTGGTTTAAATAAACTCGTAGTTCTCCTAGTTAGATGTGAGAATATGCAGGCTCTATACAAGCTAAAATTACAGTTTATGTAAATGGAGACTGGTGGGTTTGGTAAGGATGATTTTGGGGCTGATCTAACACTTTATCCTTTACTTAACAGTGTTAGATTGTTTAGTGACTGGTTATACAGTTGTCAGCCTCCAAGGAGCTGTATTTCTTGAGGCCGCAAATTCCTGTGTGATAAAAGCACATTGTCAAAACACAGGCTAATGGCGTTGAGTAACATCAGCACTGCCACTGCCTTAAAATGTGGATGGAATTCACAAAAAACTGAACCTAGTCTATTGCATCACAGTGTTATTGGCTGTAGGGTGTCATAGGGTATCATGTTAAGTTTAATGAATCATATCTATAGTAAATGGAATTTTTTCCTGTATGTTTTTATGTGACTTTAAAAACTGCACTGTCCCAGCATTTACAAGCTTGGGGAAAGGACTGTTCTCCCCCTCTCCAACCCCGTCACCACACTCTCCCAAGTATAACTAGACACAGACTGGATGTATTTTCTTGTCTCCCTGACACACTGATAATCCTCTCCTGTTCTATTAAAGAAACACACCAGCCACCATCTCCAAAATATTCAATATTTCATTGTGTACTGCTGATGTTTCCTGGAATATAAACAAAACTTTTCATGTAGCCCCAGATAACAACCAAAACAAGTTTCCCAAACACAAGACAAAGCAATAAAATGTTGAGGAAGTGTCATTTTATTGCTACAGTATAAACCAGTGCAACAGAGGAGAGTTTGTAAAGGTGGTGGGATGTTGGCTGTGTGTAGTGTTAGCTCGAGCTAAAATGTTGGCATAGAGCTTCACAGTGAATTATCTCCCTAGGACGTGTCATGATTTTGGTGTCTGTGTTCTCACGACAGCTAAGTTCAAACAGTCTGTCAATGAATTCCTTTAGGTGCTCAGTTGGAAAGCTTCTGTGTGAGTGTTTGAGTGTGTGTGTTAGTCATACAGCTGAAGTAGAGTGCTGCTGTCTGTTGTCAGGTTCTCAGGAGGAATCAGAGGACCAGGCAAAGCTCATAGTGGGAGTTGTGGCAGGGCTCCTCATAGCTGCTGCTGTGGTGGGACTCATCTACTGGCTCTACATGAAGAATTCAAGGTATAGAAACACACACTGCTGCGCAAACCCAAATCTGTACTACACAAAGTGAATTAGAAAGACAAAAAGGAAGGTGAATAAGGGATACACTCACAGTCTCTTACAGTAGATCAAGCCAACATTTCTGCATGCCCTTAAATGATCACGTCACAGTGATGCATACGGAAGCTGAGAACAGCCGTGCTTTAAAAACCTATTTTTGATGCTGTTATCTTGCGATCACAAGGTATTATTTAATTATCTTGAGAAAACAAGATTTGTCGTCTGGAGCTATTTACAAAAAGGTTGTTTCCTCTTGCTAGGCTACTTAAAATGTTATTAGAGATCAGGAGTGTCAACATGCATAACTGACATCTTGACAACTGTAGAAACTGATTCAAGCTGAAAATATCAGATCAAGGAGTACCCATAATTGATATTATTGATTGCAATAGATGGTAATGGTAATAAAGTGGTAACAGAGTGTCTTCTTGTGTGCACAGAGCCTCTGGTTTGCACAAGAGGCACAGAGTAATGGTAATAAGGAAGTAATTCACTTGTGACCTTGAGAAACGACATTAAAAATATTGTTGCAAGCATGGCCGTTCTTGGCTTCCATAGATATGCAGCTAAGTATATACTATCAGAGCATGTAGCAGAGGGAGATATGGAGAGAAAAGAGAAAAAAAAGACAGTTGAAAATATTCCATAGCCTGTAGTCACGCCATCAGTTTGAATATTAATAGGGTAGAGTTGTAGATAGTCTGAAGTGATGTATGGATATTGAGGAGATGAGTTTGCACCCCACTGTTGAGCGACGTCTGGAGCATGGTGAGAAGGTCATTTTGTAGCAGAGTTGCTTCACGCTTTTGCAATTCTGTATTCAACACAGGCAAGGAAGCTGGAAAACTGGTGAGAAGGAGGTGGGAACATCTGAGGAGAGCAAGAAACTAGAGGAGAACAATCACACTGTTTAAGGGCACTCAGGCTGTACCATGTGGGATCAAAGAGGTAAGAATTGTCACTTTTGAATATGTATGCACTATACACACAAACACAGGCAGTGAGTCTGCTCAGATTACATTTAAGTTCAAGTTCAGTGTGAATGTTAATATACATACAAGTCATCACATATAATTCCAGTTTATTACAACATGCACAAATCAGTTGCTGAGATCTCAACGTACGATACAGCTTGCAATCTGTTAGATGATTAGACAGAAGAAAAAACGGGTTAGTCCAATTTATTTAGAGGAGAAAACAAAAGTGAATGATAACATAATTACCCAACCTGTTTGTCTCCTGTGTAATGAGGAGTTATTGTAGACATTTCAGGTGCGCTCACTTTCATTTTTATCTTCAAATTAACTGCTTTAGATCAGTGGTGTTATACATTTTTGCTTTGTCACCCTTGACAGAAAAATACATTTACTTAGGACCCCTCTTCACAGCGTGTCAATTGTTTGCGACCAATTAAACCATTTACGCACAAATTTGTGCTGGGAGCCACAGGTTTAAATCATCTGGATAAAGTGTTGCCTGATTACACATCAGTGATTTGTTCAGTGATTCAAATTAGTCTGCTGTTGCGCACAGCAGTTTATACAGTTGCTGTACAACAATTGAGCCAATCAGAGCTCTATTAGGGGGATGAAGAGTGGGCACATCATCTCCCTGTGTCACAGATAGAAAAATTACCACAAAAGAGGCTCTGAGTGAGTAAACTCTTAGTTTGTTTAAACCTGTCTGATCTTAGCCCAGGGGCCGGATGCACAATACTCAAAAAACTCTGTGAACACATAAACACAAAAATGCATTTGCATTCTTTTTGTTAGATTTACAAAGCCATGCCTATGCCTGGTTCCGTTTTTATAAATCTCAGTCATTATTTTCATAAATGGACAGATAGACGTGCCCTTGAATACGATTTGCATAGCAATACATGTAAACACGTACCTGTAAAACATCATCTGCACACAGAGTTTAGCAAGACTGTCTTTAAAAAATAGTCAAAGACCCATGAGAACATTGAAACAGGTTTTGCTTGCTGTAATCATGCCTCCTGTTCATACTGGACATTAACAGATCCCTTCCTAATGTTTTTAATGGAAGTGATGGAGGACAAAGTCTGCAGTTCTTGTTTTGTTCAAAAATATATTGCAAAGTTTATCTTAAAGGTCTAGTGTGGAGGATTTAGTGGCATCTAGTGGTGAGGGTGCAGATTGCAACTGGTTTTAACTTCTCCCATGTGCCAAGCGTGTAGGAGAACTACCGTGACTGACTTAAAAACATGAATGGCCCTATCTAGATCTAGTGCTTGGTTTGTCCGTTCTGGGTTACTGCAGAAATGTGGCAGTGCAACATGGCGGACACTGTGGAAGAGGGCCCGCTGCATAATATAAACAGCTCATTCTAAGGTAACAAAAACACAACAATTCTTAGTTTCAGGTGATTATACACCAATGAAAACATAGTTATGAATATTGTATCCTATTTCTGCCAATACATCCTCCTAAATCATATACACTGGACCTTTAAGCTAATGGCAGGCACAGCAGTCTTATCTCGAAATAAGGTGATAATCAATCCATTATCACAAGAAAACAAAAGGTTGTTCTGTTTCGTTATCTTGAGGAAACAAGCTTTGTCATCTTGAGATAATGAGATAATTACCAAAAGGGTGTTTCCGTTTATTAGGCCAATTATAAAGTTTATCAGAGATCAGGGGTGCCATGCCAGCATTCCAGATGGCATCTTGAAAACTATAGCAACAGATTAAAGGTGAATTATCAGATCAAAAATTACCTGTTACTGATACTATTGATCGTATCAGATGGTAATGATAATTAAGTGGTGACACAGTGCCCTCGTGCACACAGAGCCACTAGTGAGTACAAGGGTGTAGAGTATTGGTAATGGTGGTAGTGGGAATTAATTAACGTGTAATCTTCAGATATCAGCATTAAAAAAATGTTGGAAGTAAGGCTGTACATATCAGGTGGGATGTTTTTGGAGCTTGTAGCAGAGGGAGATACGGAGAAAAAGAAAAGACATTTAAAATATATGTCATGGCCAGTGTTCATGCCATCAGTTTGAATACAAATAGGAGTTCTAGATAGTCCAGAGTGACGTGTGGTTAATGAAGAAATGATTTTGCGTCCTGCTCTGAGCGGTGAAGTTACAGATTGCAAGCAATTTAAAGTGAGTCTGAGTTAATCAAATTAGGTGGGTATCTCCAAAGTTACAGTATTTGTAATACAAAATTCCCTCTGTGTGTTTTCTGGACAATGATTCCCTGTTGCGCTGCAGAGGAAGGACAGTAACAAAATGAGGGCATTATGCGCCAAAAAGGCAACTAATACCCACTTAGGTCATTTAAGAAGAACCGCTGATAAACTCTGGAGTGTGTTTTTGTAATGTGAATTTTGTCCCCCATCACCAACACCGAAAGCTCACATTGAAAATTGTGAACCCATCCTGCATGAAAAGGTATAAATGATTGAGTTTACCTTATTAAAACAGACTTTACAAAGTGTGCCACAGGGATAAAATGATAACATCATTAACTCAAAGAATTAAAGTAGTATCTCCAATACATATTAAAAAATCATGTGCCTTTGATTGGCATTTTTCAGATTGCTGTGTAGACTGGAAAAACAACTTTAATTACTGTTTTATCATTAGATTCTATCCCTGTTTATTTCCCTCTACGTTATCATGGGCCTTTCATGATCATGTCACCCTAAAAGAATTTGTCTCTAGCCACTCTATCTGTATTTGTAGGTCGAGGGATGGCACTGTGGGTCTTTTAGTCCACCTCTTCGGTCCAGACTGATATATCTCAACATCTATTGGAGGGATTTTCATTTCAGTTTTGTACAGATATTCATGATGCCCAGCAGATATTCCACCAAGTTTGATGATTTCCTGTAGTGTCAAGTCAAAATTTAAGTTTGTCCAATACTTTGATTTATGACCAAATGCCTGCAAAACATAGACATTCCCACTAGCCTCAGTTGTACTTTGTGTTTAGTGCTAATTAATTATTTAGCATTAGCATTTTTTTGCTACTCAGTGTGCTGTGCAGTGTATTTCTGTGGACATTTTGGTCCCCAGATTCTGCTGCGGAGTGAGTGCTCTTGAGTACAGAACAGCTTCGGACAGGATGCAGCAGCACAGAGGTTGAGAAGACACTTTCCACCATAAGGCTCTTAGATAACATTATCTTTTCTCTTCTGCTTAGAAGTGGTGAATTTACAGCTCACAGCAAGATAATATGACACAGTCTCTGACTTTCCTTTGACATCTAGTGTCGGCAAAAATGTTGCTGCACATTTCGGATCCATCGTTAGCACAGTTAGCTTGTTGACTATATTATATGAATGCTGCCGTCACATCGAACGTCCCACTGAGCCCGTTAAAATTAACGTTTTAAAACTTAATATGGAAAAAAAAGACTCGTCAAATATTCTTATTGAACAGCCCAATCTGATTCGACTGAAATAATTCTGAGTCGGGTACAGCCCTAATAATAGCATTGTCATTGGGACCATGTTAGCATTCTACCAGCTTGTGTGTTTGAAGCGGTGTTTTAGGCATTTGCATCATTACTGTATCTGGCCCCTGGGTTTTTTGCCACATTTTATTCTCAGATCTCAGCAGATACTTTGATGAACCACAAGGTTGAAATCATATTTCATAGGACTGATGGCTCAAACTAATGAAATAACAAAGATGTTGTAATGAACTGGAATTATACTTTAAGATAAATGTGAATATGTGTGTAGCTGTTTTTCTGTGCATTATAGACATGAGTCTTACATGACTGAAATGCTAATGACTGTGTTTCTCTGTATGTCTTTGTGGGGGAAGAAGCAGTTGAAAGCAGCCTTGCAACATAAAAAAAATACAGACTCCCAGTTGGCTGCTGACACACTCCATCAGGCTCCACATAAGCAGCAACAATCAGAGTCATTTTCCGCCAAGTCCTGCCCACAGCCTGCTGTCCCACCTCACTGTTTGAAGTCTGCACTGAGGCTGCCTCGTGTTACTGTTTCATTTTGTGTTTTTGTGTTCCTGGTGAATGCTCCCTGTTATGTTTTGTTTGAGCAATTCCGCTCAGGCTGTGTGGTGGGCTTTTTTTTGCCCCCTTCGTTCTTTCTTTAGGATTTTTTTTTTTTTTTCATTTGTTTGTTCTTGAATCTCTTCAAAGAATGTAAATCCCTCGTACACTTTTTAAGGCCTGTATAATTATAATTATGCGTGTGCCCTGGCTGAGCATGCCAATGTTTATTTTTATTGTTTGTTTTTTACTTTTTGTGTGTGCTGTGTGTGGAAAAGCCTTTGTTTGGCTGTGCTCAGAGAAAAAAAAGACACTTCACTGCTATAGAGTCCTACTGAACATGTTCTCAAACTTTAAGATAACCTCAACATCTCTTAACCTGCTGACTCATGTTTTCTGGTTTTCAAACACTGGCGACCCTGAATATCTGGTTAATGGATGCCCAGGACTGAAAGAGTGATACTAAGTAAGCAACTGGATGAATGGTTTCTATACATGCAGTTTATCATAATTGTTACCCAAAAAACAAACATACTTTATTTAAATTTAAATCCACAAAAATTGCATTTGTGTGGATTTAAATTGGATGCCAGCAAATGGACAGTTAACCACTAATTGATTGATTTTTTTGTTTGTTTTTTGTAAATTACAGTATTTTCCCTGTTTTGTTATTCTTAAAAGAAACTCTACAATCCCTTTGTGTTGCAAAAAGTTTTATCTGAAAAGGCAAAAAAAAAAAAAAATGGAAAGGAAAGAAACTTGTAAGATTGAAAAAGTGTGTTCTGCCATAATCTTTCTTTCTTTTTTTTAAGTTTATACCAAATGACTTTGTTCACCTGTGATTCAGTTTAATACACTACATTGTTGTCTACATGTCTTCACCTGTCTGCTTTGCAGCTCCTGTATTTTATGTTTTTTTATGTATTTATATCCTGTGTTCAACTTCCCTGGATGGCGGTGCTGCAGCATGCAAGCTAATCTTTTTTTTAAGCCTGCGTGAAAGGCATCATCAAGTTTTGGGAAGGTACTGTATGGTGGGAGAGTTACACGAGAGTGAAGAAGGCTATACAGTATCTGTGCTCATTCTCTGCTGTATTACTATTATGATGTTATTTTTAGCTCAGTGGTGTGAAGGATAACCCAAACTGAAGACAGAGGTTGAGATTGGAGGATTAGATTAGGTCATAAAGATGGTGGCTCTCTGGCTTTACACCATTTTTGTTTTCAGTGACCCATCAAGGGGAAAGGGTTAATAAGACAGTTTGAGAGGAATCATGACTCTTGTTAACATTTGTTGTTCTGTTCATACTTTAATTTACTTAGTTGTTTGGTTCACACCATGTTAATTTACATATTTATGACTTACATTGTTCTGATGAATAACTTGACAAAAGAAGCATCAACCTTTCACCTCAACCATCTGTTCATATTTCTGAGTGGATTATGACTATTGCCAACAGTCAGAGTTATAATAAGTTTGAGTTGTTATCCTGCAACAGCTTCCTTGTGGCAATTAAAGGTTGAACATTTGGAACTGGTTTTGTAGACTCTTATTTTCACCACCTGGTATGAAAGTAGAAAATCCAGACTTTTAAATTGACTTTGTCAAGAGCTTCAGATGTATAAGCTGTTGATTATAAAACACTAAATGTTAACTTGAAGGAGCCATGCTCCGGTTGATCTAGTGATGGTCTCTTTGATTCCAGTTTTCCAAACTGTAGCAAAGATATGGCATCCCATTCTCTTGCTTTTTTTTTTTGAACAGTGAAGTTACCAGTGTATCACACTTCCCCACCCAGCATAATCAAAATGACAGCAGTGTAATGTTATTGGGAGATGGTTGCAAAAGTACACATCATGAAAGCAGTCGATGAACATTTGAAGCACCTGGTCCATTGTTTTCTCATGCCTTTTTGTTCTTTTTTGAATAATCAGGTCAGCAGTGAAACCAAAGATGGTAAGATGAGAAGGCCATAGTAGTGTTGTAAATACAGACTTTTGTTTTGTACTGTTGTTGACAATAAAGTGTACATTTTGAAAAAAGGGTGTTATGTCTGGTGTATGTGGGGTTGAGAGTTCCTTTCTGTAAACAGTGACTAGCATTTATACAACATCTTTCTAAAGAGCTTTACAATTTGCCTCTCATTCACCCTATCACATATTTTAACAGCGATGGTGGTGGAGCTGCCATGCATGGCCTGCCCATTGGGAGCAACCTGGGGATCAGTGTCTTGTTCAAGGTCACTCCAACATGCTTAAAGAAGGAGGAGTGAACCCACAACCTTGTCATTTACATGGCAGTGTGGTTCCAGTGAGCTGAATATCATCACATTATAATATTGGGTCATTCCTGCTTCAATCATGGTGAGACAAAAACATTTTGATGCCTAAGATTGCATCTTTACATGGCAATTATTTTACTACCCTACTAACATCAAGGACCAGTCTCAACCAGATAATTGCCATGACAACCATGCCATAAATATATCACAAAAAGACCTATTTTACTCACATCAGTTCTTGATCACTGGCAGGGAGGATCATCCATAGTTTAGAATGCAGGAGTGTCAAACATACGGCCCGTGGGCCAGAACAGGCCCGCTAAAGGGTCCAGTCTGTCCCACTAAATGACGTTACGCAACTAATATTGGTGATCTTGTGAAGACTAAGTCGGAATTTTCTGCGTTGAATCCGCGCTGTTGCTACGGCGTAGGCTCTTCGTCGACGTAGAGCCTACACTGTAACCTACGTTGAAGTCTGACGTTCACCTCCACCAGAAATGTAACTACACCTCACGGCAATGCAGACCTGTTTATTTTTGTAAGCTGAAACCATTTCCCTCAGTGGAAACAAAGCTTTTATTTACTTCAATTTCACAGATAAGAAACTATAAATTGTGTCGATAATAAAGCCTCCACAAAAATAGCATTTTAAGTCTTGTGTGTGATTTATACTTTGGGATTTATCCTGGCTTCATATGAGCAGAGGAAATGTCCGCTCATCACTAGGCTAATTTATACAATGTAAAATACCATATGCTTGTACTTATAACATGAGCATGTTGTATTTGTTTGGAAAACATGTTTAGTATAAGACAGTTGTGTTGTTGGTGAACTTAGTGAGTTGTAATGGAGCTGAATTTTGTAACTTTACCTTTGTTAAATGTTGCTGTTGTCCCAGGCTTTGTATGAGAAGAGGAAAAGTTCGCTAGCTGCTAGGCTAATTTATACAACGTAAAATGCTGTAGTTTTGTGCTAATAACGTTAGCATGTTGTATTTGTGCTTTGTCAAGTGCTTTGTCTGTGAATGCTGCGAGATATTGTGTTTGAAATTGTCACTATTAAGCCATGCTTAATGTGTGCTTTGAATCATCTAAACTTTACAGCACAAGTGTAACAGCAGAGTGACACAAACACACCACCGCACAAGTATAACGGCGTAGGCGACGTGGGTAGGCGACATGTGTAGGCTATGGGTTGGGGTCTGCTGCACAAGTAGGCCTACAAATCCCGCTTAAGAGTCGCTGGGTTTCAGATACAAGTTAAACAGTGAGTTTCTTACCTCATTTAAAACCGCTTTTTCACCAGCCTATTTTCACACTCTCAACTCATCAAATACCACTGCTTTCTTAGCAAATGGACACACCAAGATTCTCTTTGCGGCGGTATGACACGCTATAATTGACCATGCAGGCAACTACCATAGCATCAAGAGCAACAAAGTCCATATAGAGTGGATGGGTCAAACAAAAACGGGACTTTCACTCGGGAGCCTGCTGTTCGTTTCCTGTGTGATACCAAAAGTCAGTAGAGTTATTTTAATAACAACACAGTGTGCTAGTATGTGTTGCACGCTATTCTAGTGATGTCATGTGGTATACCTTTGTAAGAACCATACTTAAGCCAAACCAAGATGCTTTTTTGTAAACCTAACTATGTGTTTTTGTTGCCTAAACATAACCACAGATTTTGTTGCCTCAAATTGAGGAAATAAACCCAAAAACAAAGAGTTTTACCTACATTGTAAGTTTATTTTGAAAAAGATGATACACATGTAACAAGCAGAAACTGTACATTTCATGTGTTTCATATATATTTCATATATTTTAAAAAGGTACATTGCATGTAAAAAGCATCAACTGACACGTGCTTCATGAACAGCCAAAACCGACGCATCTGGTGTGGATCTACTGAGTCATTTCTTGACGCATAGGTCCACTGACAAAACAGAGGTAGTTTTAGTTGGGATGACTATGAATAGATTGTTTCCACTCTGACCGGAATTCAGTCCTCCTAAAAACAATGAATACTTATTGTGGTCATATTTAAAGATATTAAACACTGTGCAAAATATTCTCAGTCAGCAGCTTTAGTACACAAGAATCTGTGTCAGACTTTGTATGATGCCAGCATTACCACACAGGAGCTAAAATGTATGCACTGAGACATATTGTTAAATTTGCACTGATTTTTCTTAAGACATCTCAGACTGTTCATCTGTTTTGTAAATGGATGAACGTTTACAGAATGTATTTGTTCTCCTTCACTCTAAAAGAAAGTGAAAAATGTGGAGGTGTTGTTATTTAGGGTTATTATGCAAGAGTTTTAGTAAGTGGTAAATGGACTTGTATTTGTGTAACAACTTTCTAGTCTTCAGACCACTTTGAAAATGCTTTTACACTACATATCAAGTTCACACATTCACACATCCATTCATGCGCTGGTGGCTGAGGCGATCAGACAAGGTGCCACCTGCTCATCAGTTAGACATTCACATGCACTCACATAACGATGACACAGCCATCAGGAGCAATTTGGGGTCAGGGAATCGAACGGCTGATCTTCCACTGTATGTGGTCCATGAGCTATTAGTTTTACACCCTGGTTTAGAGCTATTGAAGCTCCTTTGGGGGATTTATAGTCCAGTAATAAACTAAGCTTTTATAGGTGAACAGATTTGTACTTTTGTTTTTAAGGGAAATTGTGTTTTTGAACAAATGCATTTCTAATTGCACCATTTATATAACCTCTGAGAATTTAGAGCTCATCTAATTAATGAAAGTCAGACCCCAGCACAACCACAACACCCTGTACTAAATACATTTGGAAACAGAACACACTCTCTGTAGCAGAAATGTTTCTCTGCATAGTATGCCACACACAAATCTATGTAAAAACTCACTCAAAACTCATTTCTCATCACAACACTCAGCATAGTGAGCTGCAATCAGACTTGTATAATCCACAGTATACATGCAGCCAGAACCACCACAGTGAGACCGTTTTGGCCCAGTTTTTGGCCTCTGTCCCAGCACAAAGACCACAGAGGCTCCAGTTAGAGTTGAGCCAGTCAGCCTCCAACATATCCAGCTGGATCGACATTAAGACATAATTTATCTGTGCTCAAGCCAGGACTACTGAAGACTGAAGATATCTTAAATGTACAATAAGCTGAGTCAATTCCCTTTTGCTGTGGGGCCTAATTCAGAGAGCAACTTCAAACCAAACACAAAGACAAACAAATTACACCGCTATAACATAATTTCAGTGTTTCACATTGTGATGTAACCTTTTCTCTTGGATCTCCGTGCTAATTAGCGTGTTTACAACTCTGTGCCATGACAATGTGACTTTGTTTGTGCCACTCCAGCCCTGGGAGCTGTGAGGGGTAGGAGGACATCTGAGACTTCATGTACTGCGTGTAGGAGGAGATGAGCTTCATCGCTGTTGTTTCAGCTTCCTGCTGGTTCAGAGATTCGCTGATTTCTTGATGCCCTTTAAATCCACGTTTTTAGTTTTTTTCAGGGAGTCTCATCCTTAAGCTCCTGCATCATTTGCATGTAATTCTAAGGCATTGTGTCAAAATATAGATGCAGAAACCCAGCACCCCCAGGAAACAGTTATTTTGATCAGACACATTCCTTGGATGATTTAGTTTGGCTCACTGTGGGAAAAAATCGCTGCCTCCTCTTGGTTTTTGGCATTTTAAACCCAACATAATGTCCTAGGAATCTGAATTAGCTAATAGTGTGTTGTGAGGGAAAAAATCCTGCATTTGATGCATTGAAAAAACAAAGCAGTGGTAAAGCTACAGTAGGTAACTTTTTTTCTTTTCTTTTTTTTTTTATCAAATATGACAGCCAATAACTGTCACTATATCTTGACAGTAGTACATGAGGCAGATAGTCTGTAAAAAAAAAACATACACACACACACACCTAGTGTTCCATTTTCAAGAATCACGAAAACAACCTATGAGAATGGAGCAGTCTCTAACGCAGCTGTCAATCACGTCAATCACTGCTTGTGAACTTCAGTCAGACCATTAAATTAGGCAGCACTAATCAAATATGGTTTGAGATTCTGTTAATGCATATTCCTCTCCTTAAATGTTTTCAGAAACATATTTTCGTGTACTGTTTAGCTGTAGAATGAGAAAGCTTGCTCTAGCCAGTGGGCGGTGCTGAGTTGAGAAAGCTTGCTCTAGCCAGTGGGCGGTGCTGAGTTTCATCTGTCCCTGCAGATAACAAGATATAAATCTCATGTTTAGGGTTGTTTTGTGAGTGAACAAAATAAAGTTCAGTATAACATACAGGCTGCGGACATTCAAATACAGAGATGTTTGTGAATAAGGATCAAGCTGTGACTAAATTAATAGGGTAAGCCTATAAGTTACATCAGAAGATCTTCTTTTGTTGTCTTTTGGCCACTTTTGCAATAATACAATGCATTTTGATTCCCCTCTATAGCCTATATGTCTACATATTTCTGTATCATGATGTTGTTGAATATTATTTCTGGCCTACACGATTCAAGTAGAGTTTTAATAGGCTGCAGTAACTGTTTTACACACACATAAGTTTTTGTTTTTTTTTAGTCGGCTATTGAAAAGAAAAACTACTATGTCACATCTGTATTTTAATGAATTGTGGGAAATTAAATCAGTCAAGTCTGCTGAAGTCTGCACCCCAAACAGACTCTCTGTAAGTCGGCAGAAAGTCCACTCCAGGCCCCTTGAGAACTGGATGAATTGTAGATTTGGACAGACCTAAGTACTCCCAGACTTCTCGGGAACGCGGCTGCAAAGTCTGCAAGTCTGCAAGTGCAAAGTCTGCAAAGTCCAGACTCATTATCATTTTACAGCTGAAAACTGAAAATGGCCTGTGATTGGCCCAAAGTCTTGCGTCATGAGCTAGATTTTCTAAAGCTTGTAAACAGCCAAGAGAAGATGCAGAGGTCTAGTGTTCTTTCAGACCACTTGAAATACTTCAACTACAATATGCTAAAAGGTTATTATGGGATTTTTGCCCAGTGACACCAAACTGCCTATCCCAGATATAAGTGGCAAACTTGAGTTCACCCCATGTATTTAGTAAGTTCAACAGGATAAGACTGGAAATATTCTGATTTTTGTTAATATCAACAATCATGAAATGACGCAAGCTAACAACAGGTTAGTCAATCCATACTGTCTGACATCCCCGCTCTGTCTGTGGCTCTCAGCACCAAGCCCACTGATTCCTACTGAAGATGTAAATCTTTAAAAACAGTTCACAGTAGATTTTATTTTCAATAAAGGCTCAGTCATTTCATAAAACAGCTGGTAACTTTAGTTTTTCGCTTACGTTAATCAAATAGGAAAACAATGATTTATTGGGGACTATTTTCAGCAGCGGATGAATCCACATTTGGTGCTCTATGAATATATCTGGCAGCAGGACAGTGAAGGATTCCAAATAAACCATAGTGTGTGTGTTTATGATGAAGGAACTTCACCCATTGTAATGATGTTTTCACACTGAATTTGAAGCACAATTGTTGTTTGTTGTTTGTTTTTACACGATTACATAGTAAGTCAATGCAAAGACATAAATTGACACAACTTTGAGGTGGGCGACGTAAGTGATGTGATATTTGTTCTACTCATATATTTGCGTGAGATTAAATTTTTTAGCTAACATTAAAAATTGGCGTGACGCTGCATTGTGAGCCTGTCAGCGATGAGATCTGGTTGAGATTCTTCTTTTGTTACTGAGTAGGCCTACTTAGAAATGGAGGACAAACTTTTTGTTGCCAACTGTGGGCACCGAGAGCTCTACTACTCAATGTCAGTGCGTGAGAGTGTTTGATTGTGCATGTGTGATGGTATGGTATCTTTGCATAAGAGTATAGTAGTGTATGTGTGAGATTATGATGTTACTTGTAAAATCAAGTATGAATTATGTCTCAAGGGGCCTCTCATACAGTACTGTACAGAGAGAGACAGAACAAAAAAGGACAGGGCTCAGAGAAAGTGAGCAAAGCCAGAGGACTACATGGTGCATTCAAAAAATGTGTATTTGTTATTTGCATTTTGTTGAGGTGCTATTAAGCAATGCGCTCTGATTAATTTAGGTTGGTTGTGTATTGCTTAAGGTAAACAACGGAAGGAGTGAACCAGTAATGTGTTTGTGTGGACAATATGAAAAATAAAAAGTGTCTTGTCCTGTCTTGTTTCATGCTGGTTCAGAGCACGAGGGCATGTTTGGCGTGTTCATATCACTTGAATCCTATCAGTTGTACTTTACAATGAACTAAGTTAACATGTTAGCGTTAGCAGCCTTCCCTAGATAATTAGCACAACTGTTAGCACAACTGGGGCAAATTTTCGCCAGTTGCTAAATACTCCAAAAAACACTCAAGTCGGCGTATTCTTGCAAGTAACATAAGTTTTGAGGTATGTTGTCACAAAATGTAAGGACAAAAGGATATGTATTGATAAAGATTACAGATAGTAAAAAATGACTGTCTTTCAATAGAGTGCTAACACAGTAGCATCAGACACCACAGGCATTTCTGCTGACTATTTCCCACTTTCTTTCATAACTTCCATTTAACTTCAGTGTTTCTTCCTAATTCAGTCCCTTCCATCAGCTGTCAGGAGCTTTCTCCTGATCTGACTGCAGTAGCTGGCGGGCAGTGTGAAGCTCCCTGAAGTCATAATTACTGCTGACACATTTGTTATTTCTGTTGCAACAAATCAAACCTCTTTTGACTCATGAGAAGCCTCTGGCTTAAAGTGATGCATTTATTTTATACTGGAGCAAACTGTCAGAAAACAGCTATCCCATGATATCATGACGCAAAACACACACACACACACACACACACACACACACACACACACACACACAGAACATTAACTAAAACAAAGGAATCGTGACTTTTTATTTACTTATCCATCAAAATAACATATCAAGAAAAAAAGCATTAATAATGTATAAATTAACTGCACATTACTCTATGCTTTACATTTTATCATCATATCACTTTTTTGTCACCAGAGCACATTAATACGAATGGCATTAGAAAATAAAAACTGCCCTTTGCAACCTAAGGCCACTTACCCCCTTCACGAGGGAGTCCAATGGAATGGACAATACTAAGCTCTGAGTAGTTCAAGTTTGAGAAAATAAAAGTGAAAACAGACCAGTGCAAAAATGAAGCCTCAAGTTAAAGGGGAATGCCACTACATTTTCATATGTGAATATGTGTGGTGGCTCGCTCTACTAGAAATAAACCAGACGAGTCTTAAATCATCGTCTAATCTGCAACATTAACAGCACTCTAATCCGGGAGTTAGAAATGCAGAGCGGTTTTACAGATTTCTTTGCAGGGATTTTCTGCTTCAGTACAAACTGTGACAATAAACATCATTTGAATGTTGAAATGTAAATGAACTTGGTGAGTTCCGGGAGCAGACAAAGCTGCTAAGCTGATGACTAAGCATTATCTAAGTGCTTAATTATATGTTTATATGTGTGTTTTTGTTTAGCTGACATACTTTTATGGCTGTGCTGCAAAAATGCTTTATGAATGTGTGTGTGCAGGATGATAACAGAGATTAGAGACTTGGTTCTCAGACTTCCTCTTTGCACACAGCATCGCTCATTATCACTAATTCTCTCTTTTAGGCTTCAATATTAACATATGTTAGAGGGATAGTTCCGAATTTTTTAATTGGGGTTGTATGGGGTACTTATCCATAGTGAGTGTATTACATACAGTAGATGCCAGTCAGCAGGCCCCCAGTTTGGAGAAGCAGGCTGGAGTTTGACATGGAAGCTAAGCAATGTACTGCTGTGGATGGGGGTCAGCAACAAAATGTATTTCAGCCACCTAAAATAAGTCCCACCTTAAAAAGTCAGTATCAGATTAAGTGTGTGCTATGCTGAGAGCATTTTCATCGCTTTACCTCACCGTCAGACAGCCCGTTCCATCAGAGAGAAAACAAGTTTAGCTTGCTGGAGCTGCTGGACTACCAATACTTTGATCAGTTAGTTAGTTTGTGTTATTGTGTGACTTCAATGAATTCGGTCTAACCCCACGATAACACAAACAAAATAACTGATCAAGGCAGCAGCTCCTGTGTTTAGCAATGATAAATCACTGATTTTCTCAAAGGAGTCTGGCTTTGCAGAGAACGATGTAACTGCTCCATTTTCCAGTTGGAAATCACTGTCTGACGGCAAGGTAAAGTAGTGAAAATACTCTCATATACATTATTTTAGGTGGGACTTTTTTACGATGGCTAAAAATTTTGTTGCTGACCCTTCCACAGCAGTAGATTGCTTTGCTTCCACGTCAGGCTGCTTCTCCAAACTAGGGGGTGTGCTGACTGAAATCTACTGTATGTAATATAATGCCTATGGATAAGTACCCAGTACAACCCCACTTCAAAAAAATCTGAACTATCCCTTTAAACTACAGCAGTGTTCCCCTTTAACATGCTGCTTATAAAAGGAAGGTAAGGATGGCGGTGAGGGGGTCATTTGATGTTACACTGACCAGATGACTAAAATAATAAATGAAATAAAACATTACATCTTTTGTGCCTCCCACACTGTTGACTTTAAGAGCACATTCACTGATGGGTATTGTGTCTCCATCACCGAGCATCATTTTATTCCCATGGTTGACCATGCAGCACAGAGAGCCAAACTCACATGTTTACATGCACACAGCAAATTTTCCGTAACCTGGTTGCTATGGTAACATGGTTTACTTAGAAGTATAAATGTCAAATCAGGGTTAGGATGACCTCATAAAATCATACTGTAGTTGTGAGAAAGCTGTTAAGATGCCTGGTGCATTCCAACATAGAAAAACAAAAACACAGCACAAGTTGAGAAAGTGCTTTCACGTTTGGTTTCACACTCTCACTCTGTGAATAGAAGCGGATGTAAAAAAAAAAAAAAAAAGTTAGTGAGCTGTGTCATTAAGGACAGGAATCATCATCTTTCTCCTGCTGTATTATCCGAACGTTCCAGCTGAACCTTTTCATTTCCAATTTTGCAGCCAGACTATTCGATCTTTAACCAGGAGCACTGTGTGAGACCTCATCATTCAACACTCTAAGGCTCCTCTATTAGGAAAACTACAATACATCATCTCAAATGAATTTTGCTAGCATAGTAATGGCTGCAGAAAAATGAGAGCGTGGAGGTGAAAATGGGTCAATGCTGTGTTTACTCGGCTCGTCCCTGGGTACACTGTGGTCTAGCTCAAGGCACAAAGGGGGGACCTCAGTGCAAACAGACAAAGGGATCTCCCGGTCTTCCTCTGCTTGTTCGTTCAGAAACACACAGACCCACATGCTGCACAGTCTCAAGGTTCCTAGCTCAGCTTGCTGCATCGGCTGTTAATATAATAAAAGTTACTACAGTCCTGGTATACATTAGTTAGGATGACATACCATATCATATTGACATATCACATTGTACTTTCAAGAAGAAAAGATCCACTCTACCCATCTATTTACACTCCAGTAGATAAAATGTTTACCTCTGTTAGCCCAATGTTTCACAGACAATAAATTCTCCGTTAAAATTTGTTAAAATAGCTTTTCTTAAATAATCTAGCTGTAACCAGTGAAGAAGTGCCGACTGTTATGGACGCAAATACTACAGGGTCTCAAGAGGTCATCAGTCATCACATTTTAAATTTTACAGGTAGTAAACTTAATGAAAGACCTAACCAGAATAATAGAGGTTTTTATCAGTAAGGAGAACACTGTATCATCAAATTGCTGAGATCTGGAAACCCAACCCTCGTTAAAAAGACAACGGATTGCTGCCCATGTGGCAGAAAGTAGTAGTAGTAATAGAAAATGTTTGCATTGTACATCTCGGCAAACCACAACCATGTTACATTTGGACATTTCATACGTATCATATCAACGTCATAATTAATCATTATTATATGAGCTGACTTTGTCATCTGGAGGTGGAGGGGATGGTGGATGGTGTGGTCTATAGCTTGTCAGGCAAGACCACTGTTGTAGACGAACAAACAACAACACCTGTTGTTTTTTATCGAGTCATCACTATTTCCACTGGGAATAGTGACGAAAAGCAGCTGTTTTTCTACAGAGACATTGCTGTGTTTCCAGCAGGGATTGTGCCATCAGAAGTGGGTATCTAACCACAACCAAGTGGCTTTTGTGCCTAAACATAATCACGTGTTAACTGCAGTGCTGTTGAAACGTAAAGTTTCAGTCACCCCTTTTGCACTGCCTATTCAAGATGGGAATTTCACGCTGTTATTCTGCCTTGCCATTCTGTATAAAAGATACAATTGTGTAATGAGGGGACAGAGTTGTCTCACTTTTAAACAAGCAAAGGGGATGGTAACAGCACCAAATTGACGTCTGTGTAAAAAAAAGAACAGCTGGTAGGGTGGGACCATGGACCGGATTGGTGTGATGTTTCGACAATGTGTTATGTGTGAAACACACTGCTGGGAGACTTAAAAAACAACTAGCAGCAGTTAGCAGCTAACTCAAAGAAGAGTTTGGGAGCTCCTCCAAGCAGAGGACAGGATCAGCTGCCATATAACAGGGATGGTAAATGATTGTTATTACCATGTTATGCCACTGTCGACGCATATATTATACACCACACTGGAGGCTGATGCTGCTGGCATGCTGTCTAAAATCACACAGTGGAGCTGCATGATGCTGCTGTCGTTTGGTTCTGCATAAAACTGCGTGAAAAAGGGACTTCATGGCGGCCCTGTAGCACTATGTTTGTGTAAAAAGGGCTACTGGACACATAATAACATACAAATGTAATCTATCCGTGGTTTGCAGAAACGTACAGTGCCAATACTTTTTCATGCAACTGGGTTACAAACTGGGAAATAAACGGGAGGATCCAGACATGTTTTAAACAAATCCCCAGGTTAGACAAACTTATGTGGAGGAAGAAACAAAAAATGTTTGTCCTCATCTGTAGAAATGTATTGATGTCACAGTGATCCTAGATCCAGGTCTGAACAATTATTTTGGTGAATACAATGTTACCATAACCAATGGTCAAAAGAATAAAATTAATTCCCAAATTACAAACTCTAATTATCCTTTAATTAGTATGAGAACAACAGCCGGGTAAACATAGCCCTGTCTTATTGCAAACTGCACCCCTAACAGATCTATCACAGATCTGCCAACAGCTTGCATACTGCTCTGAAAAGGAAAAAGGATAAAAAATAATTTTGCATTCGAACAAACCCAATATTTGCACTGGTGAGATATCTTGCAGTCATTATGGAGAAATACACCTGATTCCAGATTCTGGGTTAAGGGGCTTTTAACTTCACGCTACTGCACTGTGAAGGTGCATATGACTCATCTCAGTGTTTGAATGCTCTGCAGTACTCTGTTCGTCTCTGCTGTATTCACACTATAACCCCACAGAGAAGATGCATAATTACTGCAAATCAGACTGACAGCGATTCCTCAGACACGTGGGGAATGTGGACATTTTCAGCACATGATGGCTGTGTAATTGAAGTGGCGACAGGCGGCTGCAGAGCACATCGTCTCTATCAGCGACGTCTGGCTCACTCCTGTCATTTAAATGCTTGAGCTGAAATGCAGGCACTCTGGCTTTTGTCATGGAGAAATTAAGAGAATTCCACAAACATTAAACATTTCCACCACTTAGTCACTTAAGGGCAAGATGGGGGCCTGAGAGGAGCTCAGTGTACAAAGGTGTAGCTCACTCAAACAGAATGAATACATTCATAGGCTTGCTGTGCTCAGATGAAGAAAGTTAAAAAAAAAGCACCAGCTGATGAATCCCCTAGTCTTGGAACAGAAACAAGGTGAAAATAAACCTTCTATCGTTTTTCCTGTTTCCCTCCTCTTGTCCAAATAAGATACCAAGTCCAACAAGAGTGCTCGTCTGGAGCTGTCGCACAGTTTTCTCCAGGTCTGAGGGAAACAAGTGAATCAATAAGGCATCCTCTGGCTCCATTTAACTGCTCCTGACTCACCACACCTTGTTACGACCTACAAGTCAGCCAGACCTTGGGCAAATAATGGAGTATCCTCTAATGGGCAACACACGAAGGAAGAGCAGAGAGTGGGTGAAATAGCAGACATGTAGAGAGGAGAGTAAAAAAAAGGAGTTAGAGAAGAGAAACGGTGGAGTCTGGCTCCCCCCACTGGTTGTAAATAAAAATGACCCCTACACATTGGCTGTGCATGTTCGGCTAAAAAAGAGCCAGAGATGTCTTGCTCTATTGAAAGGCCCTTCAAACCTAATCAGGAGAGTGGCAGGATGTGAAAGGAACAGTAGCAGCAGTAGCAGGATCAGGCCATTAAACAGGCATACAGTCCAAGCCTGGAGACAAACAGGAGCGTTTGAAAACCAGAGGCCAGCACCGGCACAGCTCACTGTAAACAACACCAAGCCTGGTTTCTTTTTTTCACAGGTTTAAATCATTCACAGATGGTCTTTTCTCCCTTTTTTTGATTCTCTGTGTTCTACTGTGATTTGGTTTTAGCCACTTTGTTGTGCATCGTCGTCTCTGTTCGGCAACAAAAGGCAAGTGTCTTGAAATATTTCTGTTGATAACTGTAGTTACAACAGTCCCAGGCCGAGCAGAATGAAGAAGCCCTTTTAGTTCAGTTCATTCAGAGGCACAGCTTCATTGTTGTGCTCCCCTTTCACTGTCTCTAAGACTAGAGGTTCAGCCTCGGGGCCACTAAGGCAAACTCTCGCAGAATGTGTCGGGCCACGTCCACTTTGTACTGGGCGATCATCAGTGCCCGCTTCACGTCCTCGAAAGAGTAACCCTCCCCCATCAGCTTGGCGATTTTGGCGTCCACGTTCTCTGACTCCAGACTGTGGGGTTTGCTCGGCTGAATGTCCGGAGGGATCTTTCTGGGCAGTGGTTTGGGCGGCCTGGCAGGGGCCTGCAAACAGTCCATCGATACTTGGAGAAAGAAGAGGAGAGAAATCATGTCAGTGGAAAAATGCCCCTGGCACACAGGCAGAGTGTTATTGGTGGTCAAGGAGAAGCTTGTCTAAAGGCACAAACTTATATTTTATTTTTACCCCTACCCTCATTTTCAAGTGCCTTTTGTCCACACAGTTTCAAGGGATGGTGGTTGGAATCTTCCCCTATGAAATGGGACAAGCCTCCAAGACCCTAGTACCTCATCAGTAGTCATCACACGCAACTATGGCCATAATGGCATTATTACAATAACATTTGCCTTTTTTCTGATGGAGAGAGAAAAACATGTCACGAATCATTCACAATTTGAAAATCTGCTGCGGCCCAAAAACACCATTATAAAACAGACCTCTGTAAAACTGTTGACATGACACCTTGAGCTACGAGCAAGGTCAATTATATCATATCTATTATGAATTTTTGATCCACTGAGGTTTTATATTTGTAAAACTTTCCTCGAGCCAAGAAAAGCGATTGAAAAATCTGTGATGTCATCGCAATGTAAAGTCTATGAGCCAAGCGGGAACTTGTGGGTGGGGCAAGCAGGAGAAACATGACCGTGGAAGTAAATCTGGAAGCTAGAAACATTGTCTGGCATATGTGGCAGGCGAGAAACTCCACTGGACCGAACAGGCGCCATCTTGGGGTTACACATCTATGACTTCTACTGTACATACAGTACCCTGCCAGCCTGCACTGATATTAGAGGAGCGACAAGTGCAACAACTTCGCTGCTGGACTTAAGTTAAATCTCGCCATCATGTCTCCTCAAACGGGGGAATGTGACATGGAAACATGTCAAAATTGGGAACTATCATATTCTTGTTATAAAAAAGCACCATGTTACATTGAAACAACATTAAACTAAGATAATATGATGGTTACTGTAATGTTAAATCTGTATTTATGAGGAAAATACACTTGTAGGTTTCTTTGCTTGTGCAGCCATCTTGCAAAACACAGGGTAAGGGCTAAGTGGTAAGGGCAAAGCATGTATTGGGATTGAGCTGAAATGCTGCTTGTCACAGAACAGCAGCTTTGACATTTTTTCCAATACCTACTGAGTTTGGACCTTTATTAGTAAGTAATCACCATCTTTCATAGCTACAAAGCAGATATTGACGTATTCACTGCACAGAAGTCTTTGATGTCCTGCTCCTCAATCCAATACCTGAGATGGTAAAATGTGGTCAGCCTGCTTCCAGGGAAACACATTAGAAGTGCTGAAACCAAGCTGATTTGAAATTCAAAGCTTCAGGCAAACTTGACATGTCTGCTCAAAGCAACATCTACTGTCAACACTTAAAAAGAACTGCTCATGCAACATGAAACACGTTGGTCATGTTGAAGAGACTCTCCGGCCCGTGAGAGCATACATGATTCTTTCAAAAGACAGGCAGGGATTTTTTTCTTTGAGAGTAACTTTACCATATTTCTTTCTTCCTTGAGTTGCACAATTTCAATTTCAAAGCCTCATATTTTTTCCAGACCTTAATTCCAGAAAGTTTTGATCTTTTTTGGTTTTATGTCCAGTCAGAATATGTAAGAAGACTGTAGTCCAAAACACAGACAGTATGCAGTTATATGTATATTGCAACTATATTTTACTATGTTATTGTGAAAGTCCACAAACCCAGACACGTGTGCATTTCGTTCACTAAGAAGGAGAAGTAACTCTACCTTGACTGGCTGGTAAATGGTCGTACTCCAGGCAGCCTCTGGAGCCTTTAACGTGTTCTGTGTGTCGTCTGACTGGAGGCAGAGGAGCAGCACTGTTCAGCATGTCAAACACCGTGTCTAGACACAGATGACATTAAGGAATTCAGGTGAAGAAGCCTATTGCTATCTGTCACACATCAAAGTAATACAGTGTGTATTTTCCACAATTCAGCGAACATAACAAACTCTTTACCCACTGCAAGAGAAAATAATCAAGTTAGCATAACATTGTACAAGATGCACTATATTTATTCTAGGAGTTCAGGAGTTTGGCAGCTCACCGGGGGTTAACAGCAAGTGCTCGTGTCCAGAGGAGGGCCTGTGTGGTCGTGCAGTGACAGAGGATGAGGATGTGGAGGAGTTGCAGAATGAGGACGAAGAAGAGGAGGAGAGGTCGATGAAACTGTGCCGCGCCGGTGGAGGAGGAGGCTGGGACGGAGGGCGGCTGTTGAAGGGGTCTTCTAATGCTGAAACACAACAGAAAGCGAGGACAAGACTCAGCTCTCTGCTCTGCTCTGATTCACACTTTATACTTCTTCCATGAGGAGGTGGCTGACGCTGCTATAAAGTCTAAACCATGTGCAGTCCCAGCAATGGGATTACATGCTGAAGAGCAACTGACATGCCGCCTGTTAGAGAGAAGCCAAGAGAGGATATTCTTGAGACATCAGAGGAGGAGGAGGAGGACTGGGAGAGGAGGTGCAGGAAGGCTCTGTTTCAAATACTTAGCCATGCACATTGCACACATGGATGACTCCGTAAAGGTGTTGAACTACAGAGTCTGAGTTAAAAGAACCCTTAACTGGTGCTAATCAAACAATACAATACAATACAGTAATAAGCACATAATGAGTAATCAGAACAGTCAGGCAACTACAGCTATGGAGGCCCATAGGGGTCTTTATCAAAATGATAATGTAAACTTGAAAATGAAAATGTAATTCCACAATAGCAGATCATCATTCCAATAGTAACCCATGTAGCAGAGTTCACATGGTCCTCATCTGTGAAGGACTGAAGGTGCACTGTGTTATTGTGAGGCTGTAAGGGACTGTTCTTTATACACTAGAGGGGAGGGGATGGTGCAAAAGGGGGAGGCATGTCAAATAATTTTTGAAGCACGGGGAAGGCATTGAATGTTTTTTATTTTGTCTTAGGGAAGGGGCATACAGATTTAAATGGCTGTATTTTGTATTTATTCTATCGCTGATTACACAATATATCACAATCAGAGACTGTAAAAACAGAAATTATTGTGTATTTTCAAATTTCTGACGGTCCTTGGACACATCATGTGTGACGGACACTTCTGTCAGAAAAAAAATAGAATCAAATCTGAGCCTAAAATAGTGATATTATACCAATATCACTTTATTCTATGTCTCATTTAAAATTTGGCCAAAAATAAACCGTTTTCACTAATTCACCAGCATGCATGAGTGAAAATCCAAGGCTTTTTTCATACCAGGATCTTCAACTGTTAACTTTTAACTTTAAAACATCAAAGGGTAAGTTTAAAAAATCGAATGACTAATTTACAGCGGAGGGAAGGTCATGCATTTTCCGCCAGTCACTCAGGGAGGCTGAAAGGGATAGTGCACCCAAAAATGAAAATTCAGCCATTATCTACTCACCCATATGCCGATGGAGGCCCTGGTGAAGTTTTAGAGTCCTCACATCCCTTGCGGAGATCGGCGGGGGGAGCGGCTAGCACACCTAATGGCATACGGCGCCCCAGACTAACGTCCAA